>NW_024472580.1:0-3250 GCF_017654505.1 Polyodon spathula | reverse complement strand
AGGAGAAAAATAAACAAAAGAGAATAATCTAAACAAAGTAGGATAATATATTGTCTAATCACATACTGTAAGAAAACCCTTTTCAAGTGGGGGGGCGGAGGGGTGTTAAACATACATTTTATTATTTCTTATTGAATTCCAGTAAAAACCTTGTTAATTCATGGTACATTCCACACTCACTATAGATGGATTATTCCCCACTTTTCCAATTGATTATTGACAAGAACCGACTCCAGCATGCATCTTTGTGCAGAATTATAAACTGTGATAATTGGATTATTACTGTAACTGTGGAGAACTTTTTCCCCTTGATCTGAACTGCAATCTGATAAACCTTGGTCTGGGCTTTATTCCAATAGACATCAGAACTTTTATTGCAGCATGGCACATACCTGACCCGCAACACAGTAAAAGAACCGTCCTTCATTCCAAGAGCAAGATGGATGCCATCTGTACTCACAGCGGCACTGCGAATGGGTTCTTCCATATTACAGCGGGCAATCAATGCATGGTCAATGAGACTCCATATTCTACAGATAGAAATTCAATCCAACACAGCCAGAAGGAGGGACAGAGAGAGGGAGAGACTGGCTTCAGTGTTAAAGCGGTAAAGATTTTCATTCCAGAAGAGTAATTAGAATTGTGACCTTGTAATAATAGAATGTCACAATCACATCTTTGCTATGTCAAGTTTATTGGCTTTGTGCTCAGAGAACACATTGTAAAATGCACAGGTGGATTCCAGCTAAAATACACATTATGAGGAATCAATCTCTGCCATTGATTTTCACGAGGGCTCGTACTGTACGTCCTGAGATGCACATGACACTGTTTACTCTTGATATTCAGGGGCTGAAAGCTTAGCATGGCAATCATGACAACTTGGCATTCAATAAAGAAATCAATAAAACTACCAAGGTCTAAAAACAAGTTGTATCTGCTCTATTGTCTTTTAGATGATTCAAATATTTAACAGTGGCAAACATATGCTGGTACTAGTGCTGCACAAAATGATTATTCGATTATTCTGATAAAATCGCACAGGTGAGGGTCACTGGTGTGGAAGGGCTAATTTACCATCCCAAGTGAAACAAGCGTCTACGAAAAGCAGCAATCATCACAAATCCTAGCAGCTGTTTCTTTCACTTGTTTCACTTGGAACGATAAATTAACCTGATCAACACGAATGACCCTCACCTGTGGAGCTTACCTGAATAACCAAATAATCGGTTTGTTCAGCTCTAGCTGGCTCCATCTTTCTTACAATCAAATACCATCATTTAAATTAAAACAATGATTTTCAATGTTGGGTCTAAAAAAAAAAAAAGTGATCTTTTAATACAAAAGGCTCATAGTATATCATGGTGCAGTGTATGTACAACATCACATCGTACGTTTCATCGTTGATATCGCATAATATTAACAACACTATTTTAAAAAATGTATTAATCCCCTAAATGCCCATCTACAAACAAGTTTCAATACTGCTGAATCCAACCCCCATCTAGATTAAAATGAACCTCCATCTTGCATGGGTGTGTCTTTTACCCATCAAAAAAAGACAGAAGTCACATTAAAAGAAAGAAAAGAAAGGACATTAAAAAGAATAGTCTGAAAAGCATTAAACCCACTTTTAAAAACAGTCACTCTTTAGCTTTACTGCTGCCGCTGCGCGCACACACACACACACATACACACACACACACACAGAGTTTTGCTACGTGATAATTTCCATGTCTCCAAAGGATTAGCAGCACAGATTAACTTCATGGTCTTTCCTACAAACCTCACAGATCGGTCGTCGCTCCCAGTCATCGCTAAAGGCTTTGTGGGATGAACAGCCAGGGCCCAGAGCTCCCCCTCGCAGTGGCCCTGCATAATCAGGAAAGGCTTGTTCCGATCGTGAACCACGATCTCGAATATCTCGCTATCCTGAGTACCCACCAGGATATGATCACCTCTCCAGCACACACTCCTCACTGAGAGACCTGAAACACACACACCCACACAAACACAAAGGCATATTTAATATTTGCTGACCCCCCAGCTAAAACGATTCTGCACAACGGTTTTAATTTCAGGATTAGCAAGTTAACCCTCAGCCTCACTACCACCTTTGCAATTTCCAGCTAGTTACTATAGGTAGTGCCATTTTCAAAGAGTATATAATTAAACAAACACCAAATTAGAGATTAAAGAGAGTTTAAATAACAGGAGGTGGCTGCACTTTTCCTTAACCGTTTTCTCTCATTAAAAAGTTAAAAGTACACCCTGAGCTGTTTTTTTTTTTTTTTTTTTGGGTAAAAGCGGTAAGGGTGTTTGCTTTGGATTTGTAAAGATGTGTATAATGAGTAATATGTCACCTTTATATCCTTGGTCTGTTTCCCTGAGATCAATCACAGTAATTGGTTTGAAATTTAAATCCCACAGGCGAACACAACCATCTCGCCCCCCAGTGGCAAATCCTTCCTCGCAAGCATTCATGCTGAAAATTCCTGACTGATGAAATTAAAATGTGTCGGATTTAAAAAAAAAACAAAACAACGAATTATAACATTACGAACCTGCCAGCGACAAGAAAGGATTCCTACATTTCACAACAAACCTCATTTTTTATTTTATTGAGATAGTGTTGCAGAAGTATGCAAATGGCAGCTTTATTTTGCTTCATATATACTTAAACATTTTGAAATATACATCTAGTTTTACAATGATGTTTATTCTGTAAACGTCTAAATAGATTAAGAATATACAGTCAGAAGAGGCCATTCATTATGTGATGTAATATGAGTCTTACAAAAGAACCACTCCAGGAAATCCAGCTGCTGAGGTCAAATATAGCACTAAATCCCTTTAGATATAGTATAAGGGCTGACTGGCCACGTTGAGCTGTAATCATTTCTATGCTAACTTGACAAAACCACAGAACTATATAATATTGTTTAAGTTGTGAATGTATCTTAAAGTGTTTTAAGTCATCAATCATTATTAAGACTATCTGAAATGAAAGCAGGCCTGTAGGTCAGAATCACACTAAACTGGTTAACACCTAGACGCTATTTATAGAAACAGAGGACTTACCCCATGGGCACCTTGAACTGTTCGGGCAAGATTAATCCCCTTCCACACATATATATCCCCATTGAGTGCACCAGAATAAGTGACTTCATCTCTTGCACAGGCCAGGCACAGTATTGACTGCAGATCCCCGGTCTTGCCAAAAACACCACGTTTCGGGGTCAAAGCATTG
>NW_024472579.1:0-3000 GCF_017654505.1 Polyodon spathula | reverse complement strand
CCACATATACTCCAAAACTGAAAACACACAAAAGGAAAGCAAGTTTCTTTGTTTGTTTGTTGTTGTTAATATTTTTTCAACATAATCTCACACACATACGGCTAGTACTCAAAAACTACTGCAATGCTAATTTTCTTTAAACCACCCACTCACGTGTGCAAATAAATGTTATCACTATATGCAGGCGGCACTTAGCCCTCTAACAGAACAAGTTATTTTGTAAATACGAATAAGATACTCTAAACAATGCCTATTTTTAGGTTTTAAATCATGAAGCTGAAATGTAGGGGATTCATGATTTTTTTTTTCTCTGCGTAGCACATATTGATTTTTTGTTTTTGTTTTTTTGAGAATTCTGAGCTATACATGAGCTAAATATGAATTCTGAGCTATAAATGAGCTATATATGGATTCTGAGCTATACTGTATACATATCTCCATTATTCTGAACTTCCTAAAGCCTTACTCATCCTTTTGCTAAAGCCAGCTGCATTTATGACTAAGCCTGCCAGTGGACTGTAAAGGCCTAATCCTCATCTGCTATTCACTTTCTTTTTAAATTAATGAGTGTCAGGATCTGTCATTGGATAGTTATGTTTTAGAGTGTTGGGGCTGGGGTTAGGGTAGGGCTTTGGGTTGGGGTTGGCATTAGTGTTAGTGTTGGGGTTAGGGTTAGTGCTGAAGTTGGGGTTAGGGCTAGAGTTAGTGTTGGGCTTAGAGTTAATGTTGGGGTTGGAGTTAGGGTTAGTGTTGGGCTTAGGGTTAGCGTTGGGGTTGAGGTTAGAGTTAGTGTTGGGGTTAGAGTTACGGTTAGGGTTCAATTTGAGTTTAGGGATGTCACAGTATACCGATTTTATGGTAAACCGCGGTATAAACTGCCACGGTTTTGAAACCACAACCATTTTTCTATAGCAAGATTACTGTGTTCACATGGTTTAACCATGTCTCTATAGCATGATTACCGCGTTCACATGGTTTAAGGTGATATGGGCACTTTTTTTATTCACAGTTTGTCCATCGGTGAGCCACTGTGTAAATTAGAAGTAACTAATGAACTGACATCTCAAGTTCTGAAAACTGCCATGCACGAGATTATCCGAGTAGGGTATTAAGTCAGCAACGTCATCTAACCCTGATGTATCTATCAACACCTGCTCTTGAACTGCCTTGATATCAAATCATATAGTGTTTTGTACTTGCTCTTATTAGGATTGAAGTCAGTGTATTTTGTATCTTGCTCTTAATTGTACTTCTTCTTTATGTATTTTTTGTATACAACTGTAAGTCATCCTGGGTAAGAGTGTCTGCTAAGAAATAAATTAATAATATTT
Organism: Polyodon spathula; assembly: GCF_017654505.1. Taxonomy (NCBI): domain Eukaryota; kingdom Metazoa; phylum Chordata; class Actinopteri; order Acipenseriformes; family Polyodontidae; genus Polyodon; species Polyodon spathula. Next base: position 1,669 of record NW_024472579.1, on the reverse strand, counting down.
AATCTAAACTGCCCTACTAAACAATGATCGCTAGCAAACATGATTGTCAGTAAATGAAACACACATACAAGCAAGAATGAGGCACTAACTTTTCATCGCTGCCTTCCTATTAATTTACCAAACTAAAGAAGTAACAGTAGATATTATCTATCGTATCGGTCAAGAGAAATGCAGTAAGCACACACCAATGCAGATAATCAAAAAGTCTATATTTACTATTATATAACCAAGTCTAAGATGCTACAGGCATTTGTATTATTTTAATTTCAAACAGTATTTTAAAGATGTTGCCGTCTCCTCGAGTTGATACATACGTGTGTGTATACGTATGTATGTATGTTACACATTTTCACTTGTATCTAGAGAACTGCTTATCTAATTGTGCTTGGCTGTGCAAGGTGGTGTAAATCAATTATTCATACATTACCCTGCACAGCAGCTCTCTAAATACAAGTGAAAATGTGTGACATACTGTGGCAGGCTGGTGAGTGGATAGAGGCCCAGAGACAGTCTGCAGTTCAAAAAAGTAACAATTTTATTATAAATAAACACAAAAATAAAGTGCACAAGGGCAAAATAAAGATCTTTAAACACAAATAGAAAGATAACAAAACAAAACTTACAAAAATAAGGTTTCCAGGCTGGGAAACACAAACACAAACACAAACACAAACACAAACACAAACACAAACACAAACACAAACACAAACACAAACACAAACACAAACACAAACACAAACACAAACACAAACACAAACCTGCTTCCTCAGCTCCCTCTTCCTAAATGAGAAGCAGAGGCCTCCTTTTATGTCAGGTGGCTGGGCGCTGATTGATCATTAATTAACCTAATCAACTAATCAACCCCAGCCACCTGAACATAATAAACCCAGGCAGGTAGGGGAAATTAACCCCATCCCTGCCAATTTAAAAAGGGCACAGCTTTGCTCTGCCACTCATACATACATACAATTCATTACATACCCAGATTCTGAATAATTCAGCATATGTATGCCCTAACTATCATCACAATTGCAGAACTGCAATTCAAACTGCTTCAGCACCTGGTGCAGTACAACTTAGCCTTATAAGCCACTAAACCAGCCTTTATATCAATGAATTTGAAGCCCATCTAATTAGACAGGCCCAGCTTTGTGCAGCCCAGATCTCCTGGTCAGACGGATATGCAAGGTTTAGAGATCCCAGATTTGTCAGTTATCCTGATTACTACTAGCCGCACAGGTAAATCGTATTACTACAATGGGCTCAGAAGATTGGACCTTGTATGCCTGAACGTACAAGGATTCTTTGATGCTTGCATTTCAAAATTTAAACCAAACCTTCAGAGAAGATCTCTCCTGATTTATAAACAAGGGTTTGCTTTTTAATGACACTGTATGTTGTCATTTCACATTAATATAATTCACAAATGCAGTTAGTATATTGAACTGTGTAAGGACTGTTCACCAATGTATTGCCATCAACCAGTCAGATAGCAAAATAACCTGAGGGAACACCTTAAAAATAGCAGGACAAAGACTGGATAGATTACAGCCAGGAAAATACAGTGGACTATGTTCCTGTAATCAGCTTCATCTGAGCAAACCCACTTCATGGTGGCGCTGGAGTAGTTTTGTGAATAACAACCTGACTAATACAAGGAATACCTGCA
>NW_024472578.1:0-1000 GCF_017654505.1 Polyodon spathula | reverse complement strand
AATACATGGTATATATCTTGATTTACTTACTTTTACATATTTATACATTTGCTTTCATTTCATAGTGAAACAGTACAGGGCAGCAACATCACTGAATGATTCCTAAGACAGAGGATTAATCTTTTCAAATCTCTGGGCTGCACAGAGTGCTTCAGTCATTACCAGTATGCAGTGCTTGCAAGGAGATGCCATATGGTTTTAAGGGTAAAGACCCAGGAATTATGTGGATCAAATACTGGGCTGTTGGTACTGCTGTATCAAAAAGCAACATGCTATTGATACTAGCGGGTGCAGACAAATTCGCATTGTACTGTTGGCAGTCTTAAATACAAGTAAGGACAACTTGGTAATGCTTTCCTGTAAAAAAAACTAATAGGAAAGCTTTATAGTATTTTAGTCAGCAGCGTTCAAGTTAAACTATATTTATTCAGCTTGTTATTAACCCTGAGCATTTTTAAATAAATTCATAGAGCCTGAAAGTTCAAGGTTAAAAACAACCCACTGTATGCTTTGTCTATCCGTTGGATTGAGGGAGCTCTGCAATGTTATACAATCATTTCAGTGTTTTGTAATTTCTTTCACAAGGATATTAAAAGGTTTTGTTATGAGTTTATTCATTTTTTTTTATGTATATAAAAACACTTTGCAGGTCTCCAGTGTATCTGCTCACATCACGGTGGAATCCCCTTCACATCACCACCTTGTGATTCACACAATCATGCTCTTTATTTCCATGGGTTTTACTTTCCCCTGGCCATACGGTTAAAAACTTCTCACCACCACGTGTAGATGAAATCAAGACCTTACTGTGCTGTTATGATAGACTTCACCTGGCCTTCTTATGTTTTACATTTCCCCAAAGCCAGACTCCCAGTATACTTTCCACATTCAGAATAATTGTCATATGATTTTTCATGAATGAAACACTGGTGTCAACAGTGCAATCATGACCAGAACTACCCCTTCGCTGCAAAGAAAGGAAATCTGGCAAGTGGAGGCA
>NW_024472577.1:0-1250 GCF_017654505.1 Polyodon spathula | reverse complement strand
TCACCGCCTCCTTTCTCCAACTTGATGGCTTTTCCTGGGGATGTGAAAGTGTGCATTTTAAAAACATGTTGTAGTAAATGATAAATTTTAAAATGGACATTTATCATATGCAGATTACAGCAATGACACATCTTCAAAACTTACTCTGGGAAAACAAAAAGAGAAGTTCATTTATTGTTGTTATAGTTTGTTTTTTTCTTAGGATTTGTTAGTGGATTTCCTGCCCCCTTTCCCTTCAGGAAACAATCCATTCTGGGCTCTTGTGATTATCTTCAGTGCCGAGACGCATGAGTAGGGTTGGTTTATTTCACATATTATGGTCTGAAAAAAGGTAATTTCAAGATTACACACAGTATGTATTCAAGCAGAAAAAATGGCGTTTAAAATTGATAACTTTACCTGAAAAACAGTAAATGCTAAGTATTAGAATATTCTGTTTTTTATGTCCACTTTTAAAGACATTCTAGTTTCATAAAACAAAATACAAATATAACTGAATGTAAAAATAACAACAGACACGTGAAATGTCTCCTTGGACTGGATAGAATGATCTTTAGCAGAAATATTTTCAATCTTTAATGCAGCTGGAGTCTTTTTCATTGAAGACATTTTGAAGAAATCATGCAGCTCTATGCAGTGTGTTCAATCATTTACCAGAAGCAAACTAAACAGACTGCCAGGTTCTTAAACGCAGCATATCAGGTAGTAATGTTTGCTGTATTTATTTTTAAGTGATAAAAAACAGGTATATTTACATAATTCCCATTTCTGAAAGAATATTGACAGAGAACTACATATTACATGGCAATGGATACATTTCACTGAACTTGTGAAATATGTGATCATTGTGAAAAAAAATATAACATATTTGGATAATTTTCATTAATCTTGTAGTCAGAAATCCAATCCCTCCAGCTGAGAAAGGATCTCAGGTGAAAACAACTCTAAACATTTGCAATACAATTTCCCAAATAGCCTGTGAAGAAAATGCTGTACTTGATATAGCAGATATAGGTTCAGAGGATTGGTGTACTGGACAGGTGTGTGCTGAAATGAAATCATGGAGGAGTTCATTGCTTAGTCATAGCCTAGGTGTCTTAGGGGTAGACATGGGACACCAGCAATGAAGTGAAATACAAACTCAGTGACTGATCAATATAGCACCAGCAATTTGTAAGACGAGAACCAACTAAAAACTATAATTTATTATAATACAATTCTGTATTAACATAACTCTGCAGTCTACTTTC
>NW_024472576.1:0-4000 GCF_017654505.1 Polyodon spathula | reverse complement strand
ACACAGCTGTTGGTCTCCTAAATGCATCTTTTTTCATTATCATCTTAGGAACCGTATGCTATAGTAGTTTTTCTTCTGGGAGTTCCTCTTGCTTAGAACTTTTTGTGTTAAATATAAAGTCCATCAGCAGAGTGAATCTACATGTAAAGCATCAGGAGATTTTGAACCGGGATTCATAAAGGAAGGAAGGGGGTGTTCCACAAAGTTCAACACGTCATGTGGGCCTTCTCTATCAGCATTTGTATTTCTGTTTGTCTGTTTCCACCATTCACAAATTCCAAACCATGGAAAGATGATGCTATGTGAACTGTATTGTGTATGTCAACCATTGCAAAGTTGGAAACAAAAAAAAATAAATACTTTTAATGGCTGTGTATGCCAATGCCAAGAGGTTTGGATTCTGGGATAAACTGCAAAAAATAAAAAAAAATAAAAGAAACCTTAGTTTTTAAATAAAAACCTTTTTGGGAAATGAACGATAATATGAGTATTTATTATTTGACATCAAGACTGATGGAACAGCTGCCAAGTTATTATTACAGAAGATTAGTAATTGTGTAATTGTCACCTTGTACAGACAGACAGGCAGGATCAGTGCATATAGCAGTCCACATTTTGAATGAGAAAATTAAACAAAGATTGGAATCCACCTATTGGACACCATTACCTTGTCTTGGACACTGTATATCTGTCATCTATTATATATCCAAAATGGGACACTGCAGAATGGTTAGCTCTTGGATTAACCAAGATTCAACATGGTTTGCCTGAATGAAGGACTACAAACAGGAACGTGTGTTTCTTTCGAAGCTCCTGGCAACCTAGTGATGATGTCGATCATCGCTGCACACTTTGTAGTTACAGGACTCTTCAGTACCCACTCCAGTCTAGACATTACAAGAAACGCAAACTAGCTCACATACATGACAGTTTTTAACACATTCACCCTTGATTGGTCTCTGTTGCTTCGATCTCAAGAAACAAAATCCAGCATAGGCTTGGTAGGCAGAGACAAGGTTGCACTAACCTCAGAATTCAAAGTCTATTACAGATATATCATCAATAATGACAAACTGTCAGATACCATCAGGGTTTGGCAATGCATGTTGAGAGTGTTTAACACAATATGTGTCCATTAATGGTGCCTTTGCTTTGAGTGGGTATGAACTATATGCTTTGACTGGGTCACAAACCCATTACTTTCTGAATTATAGTCCATAGCTGTACTCTGCAGGTATCACTAAACCAGCAGCAGCCCCCCTGTGGGAACTCTGTACATTTCTGTGGAAGCAAGTTTTTAATGCGTGTTTAAATCAATAATCTGTTAACAGGGGGAAGTTGATTCCTCTCCTGACTGAGCTTTAAAAAATAAGCTATTTATTATTTATTATAAATGTAAGACTTGTTAACTTACTCATAACAGCAGAGAAATGGCTAAAGGTTCTTGTCACTGTGGTATTAAGAATTCAAAAGTGAATTGCAAGAATTATTCAATATTCCTGTCAGATGAGGCAGGTGTGAAGTAAGTAGACAGTGCAGTTCAATAAGAAGAGTAGAACTGGAGTACCATTCTACCAGTGTCTCCTGCCATTCTATCTGCATTGTTCTGCCATTGCTCCTTAGTACAGAACCATTGCAATGACACTGAAGACCATTTGTAAGATCACAGTGTGATACCAGCTGACCGTCACCACTTCATTTTCATAGAGCTCAAAATATACATCAGCGTCCTCCTTACTCTTGTTGATTAAAACTATTTTCAATGAGCAACAAAAGTGTCATGCTTGGTTTTGTCACTTAAAGGAGCACAATAATCTCAGTTTTTAAAGGGATATATGTGTCAAAAAAAAAAAAAGTTCGGATATTGTAGTGTCACTCGAGGCTAAACCCTGATTTAGATTGTCAAGTGTGCCATTAGGCATGAGAACTTGGAGGTAGAATTAATCATCTAGATTAAGAGTGCCCAATTACGTCACTGGAGGGCCATTCAACTCCAGGTTTAATAAGTAAAATGAAATAATTGACTACTCTGGGAGCTGGATTGGTGTGTAATTGGCTCAGTGAATCAATTTATAACACAGTTGAATCAAAGACTTGGACTGGCCGGGCACATCCTTGCACTGGCTCATAAAAGGATGTCTCTCTGTATTTGTAATAGCAGTTAAGTGGGGTTGCTTCCTTTGTACCAGTGCTTTCATGCAATGCTGTATTGTGATAGAATCAGGTGGGAGGGGGTGGTTAAGAAAGCCCTCCCCCAGCAGCGAAGAAACTCTTAAGGCTGAAATGAAAAAAATCCCATCAAGATCCATGGACTAAAATAACCTCTTAGTCAAGGACTTCATAGATTGCTAGGCAACTCATGTAACTGTACCTCAAGTGCCCAGGCTTAGTGCTTTCATGTTACTTTTTTATGTGGCGAAAGCAGGGGGGGGGGGCTAATATACATAAAGCATCTTTCAAATTTAATTTCAACTCTGTATGAATATTATTTCTCAATAAGGGACTCCATGGCGATCAGATTCCCTAGATAGCTTCTCTGTTACTCCAAGATAAATAATGCAGACTTTGGTCAAAATGGTTTCAAAGCATTTTATATAAAGTGTTTATTGCCTTAAAGTTTATGGTGCCCACCTGTGGATACATATACCCATCAACAGGGATACAGCGGAGGTGACACTTTGTCAGGGCATTACTGAGTAATGGGGGTGTGTGGAGAGGGCTGCCCGCCTACCTGTCCATATGTCTCAATCGTATATTTACATACATAAATAGCAGGAGAACAGCTTGGTACTGTCTTTACAGCTGTAGCAACGTTATTCAGTAAGGGACTCTTGCATATATTGCCATAAATCATATTCCATGGAAAGGTTTTTTGTAAAACATGAGTACAGCTTTAACTACACATTGAATATAAATCATACTATTGGAGGATCTTATTGTCTTCTTCTTTTCCTGTGCTATGCTATAAAAAACAACATGTAAGCTAAGATCAGGGCTCAGAATACCACCAGCTGAGGCCTACCACCAACTGCATGTATTCTCTGTTCTTGTTCCTGTTTTTGACATCATTTTTTGAATAAACTATTTTTGATTTACTTTAGAAGGCTAAATGATTATTTTTATGAAGAAATTGAGTCTTACAATTTGGCAAGCCCCAGCCAGGAGGTGTTGAAGCCCGAGCAGAAGGTTTCTTGAGGTTAGGAAAATCTAGAAAAACCAAGATCCTGCAGTAAAGTAGAGCCAACACCTAACATTGTCAATACTGCAGACTTTCATTGTCCAATAAGCAATATACACATGTAAATTATAATATTGCAATCACTCAAATCTATACAGAATGCGTCAATACTGCTGATCAAGCCAGTCAGTGGTTGATAAATGTATTTCAGCTTAGCAACAGCACCCATTGCTATTGCAGAAATAGGAGCAGTACCTTTTCTTGGCAGGAAGCAGGTTTATGTAAGTTGTGTATGCTCGTCTGTCTTTAGACAGAACAAAATAGGACGTCTGGCAGGATGTGGGGCAAGTTCACTAACGTTTTGGGTAAATATGTTATTAAAACTGCAATGTGTGCTGACATGAGCATTTCCAGAAAATCTGGGTTACAGGCGTGTGGCCTGCAGGCCTTACAGTATGAACTTCAAAAACATTTTCTGTTATTTATTTAGGATATTTATTTATTTACATATGCTGTATCAGCTATGTTTAAACAAACTATATAAATCAATATTTCTTTATGTATGCTGTATCAGCTATATTTAAATAAAATCTATAAATCAATATTTATTTACATATGCTGTATCAGCTATATTTAAACAAAATACAATAATATATAGAGTGGTATTTACTATCCGCCCTTGCCTCTCTTATTTTCTTGACTGATTCATATATTAAATATGTACTGCAGACTCAGCCATAGTGGGAAATGAAATGCCCCTCGGGGTGTGGCGTCGAGCATTATAGCCCCTTGTCGGTAACAATAGTCTTCCCTCGGGGCAAT
>NW_024472575.1:0-2000 GCF_017654505.1 Polyodon spathula | reverse complement strand
AATTTTCCTCTGTAGCCCTCCACAAAACCTTTGAGTAACCTGAATTATACCCCACTCACACTGCCTACATAATGCTTTAGAATCCCATTTTGAAGGCGTTGTTTCAATGTGCGCCGATCGAGCATAATTTAGGCAGCGTGGATAAGTGCTCAAAGAGTTAATTATAACATTTCTGGCCGTAAACTGAATTCCCTCCATGGATTAGCCTGCTCTGCAGGGCCTTAATGAAAGTGGCAGTGGAGTCTGTGTGTAAGAGGCGAAGGCATTCAGGGTGATCACCAGAACGACATGAAGATAATCAAGAATCAGCACCCTGCCTGTACGTACAGTCTGTAAACAACATGGAAGGTCAGCCCTCAGAAGTGAAAGCTTCTGTTCATTTGGAAGACAAAGCTTTTCTTGTTTCTGTTCCTGATCGATCCAATGAGGCAAGCTGAGAGAAGTGTATTTATGTCAAATTCTGTCTGGTTTAGTCAACATGGGTTTAGAGGATGTTAAAAAATAAAAAAATAAAATATTTTTGTGCAGTGGGATCGTTGTGCTGTATACTGTGTTGGCCCTGCATCCACTTTGTGTAATAATGTTTTAGTGGCTGGGATTTGAATTCTTGGATGCATCCAAATCCTCTGCATTGCAGCCTGGCTGTATTCATGGGGCGCTGTCCTTGGTGCTGATGGGTTTGTATCAAAGTCGATTTCATTCACGTGTTTGCTCATATTGTTCTGTATTGTTCATAAGAGATTTAAAACAATATACTGTCAAAATCTTTTGCAAAATTGCTTTTGTAATAGGTGCTTCACGTTTAATAGCATGCCTTAATTTTATCAGGAAATCTCACATTGTTACCAGGGAATGAGTAATGATGACACCAATATCTTAAGCTTGTATAACACTTTTCATTACTAGATCATGACAAAGTGCTGTAAAGAAGGCTAACACATTTGGGACCCATTGCCTGCTGGCGATATTAACCAGTCATGCTGGATGTGTTTGCTGTTGGACTTGCAGATAAACATTGAAATGGCAAGACCAGAGACAGCCTTTTAGACACTGGCTTCCTTCCTCTGGTGAGGTCTACATTAAGAGATCTGTCTACAGGTAATGATGTGTAATACTAGTGTTGTGTTACACTTATTGAAAAATATTCTGGACAGAATGAAAAGGGATAGCCAGCGGATGGGCTGATCCAGTCCAGGAGCAGGAAGGTTAATGTTTGCAAACTCAAGGACACTAACTGCCTCTCTCCAGCACAGCAGATCATTAATGGCCTGTGTCTGAAGGATTGGTAAAATCAGGGAAGCTGATGCCAACCAGTTCTGCATGAGTAAGTGTAAGATGAAGGTAATACTATCTATCATGGGACAGATTACACACAGAGAACAGCAGGGAAATAAATAGCGTTTTTACAGCCTCGATTGAATGTATAACTTATCAGAGGTCTATTTCTGGGAGAGGATTCAGTCTTGCAAGCAATCCTATGCACAATGAGCCATCTGCAGCCGTTCATTCAATGTTCTGTTTGTGTGTTATGAAGTGCAGCTGGTGAGCTTGCTACATGAACTGAACTAACCTCCGAATGGTCAGCAGTGGGCTTGTCATCTCAGCCGCTGATCGGAATGCTGATTCATAAACAGGACTGCATACCGTGAAAGAGAATCCACACGAACTGCTAACCCTACTGGGATTATAGCACATTCAGTTCATAAAAAATCTAGAATGCACACATATTTATTGAGACTGTAATGCACATGTACAGAATATCAAAACATCAAGTTTATTATCAGTCTAGACTTCATTGTCCCTATTGCACATGGTATTTGTATCTCACTTAACAATATACACTATGCCTGGCCACTTTGATAGGAATGTTATCTAGAATCAGACTGGGACACCATTTGCCCCAACCCCAGACAGAATAGTTCACATTGCACTGCTTGCTTTCCTTTTCAGCTGTAGCAGCAACATGGAATACTTGCTGTGAAAAGTTCCCATAGAGGACA
>NW_024472574.1:0-5000 GCF_017654505.1 Polyodon spathula | reverse complement strand
GAATGCAGTTCTGCACCACCTCACCATGGAAAACAAAACAAACAGAAAGAAAGCCATTCCTGAGAGATGAATTCTCTGAGGGTTCCACATTCTATCAACAGAGGCATTCCATTTATTATATAAGACGTGCACCACCTGAACCCCTTTCTGACAGATCACACTGTCCAGTCTTGCACATCGCCAGCCTGATCCTTAGGCATTAGATTTACACACAGGCGTTCTTTATCATATAACTCTTCATTAGTTACAGTATATATGACTGTGGAGTTCATGTCTGGAGCTCATTGAATAGGCAGTAATAGGGAAGTTGTGCGATTTCAGGGGACTTGATGCTGGGGCAGCTTTGACAGTGTGTGTGACAGTAGAGTGGATAGGGAAAGTGAAGTGACACTTAGATAAATATGCAAACCCTTGCAGGGCTCAAGTCATAAATAATGGCAATTGCCCATTCGACTGATGGAAAATATAAACAGATGTGGTTGTAAATCCACAGAAGTGCTGAGGTAGCATTGGATCATGTATCTCCTGCTCTCAGAAGCCTTGCTGAAATGCTAGGGTGAAGCATCTCCTAACTGCTGTAGCTGAAATATATTTAGCAACTATCCCCTTACATACAAATATATTTAGCAGTATATCCCCTTCAATCACCATTTTTTTTTTTTATTTCAATTCTTATTAGAAATTGTAAACAGTTTGTGTAAACTCTACAGAGTTCAAGAAGTTGCCCGGCCAAAACATATATTCATTATAAAATAGATACATAGATAGAACTTAATGTGGTATAATTATGCACGCAGTGACTGACGGGATGTATAGCATTTGATTTGTCAGGACATCAGGAATCACACACACACTCACAAATTAACATCATTTAGGCATCACAAAAACAAGCAAGCAAACAAAACAAATATTTCAACAATAATGCAAAGCTCAGGCCTGAAAAAGAAGTATACATTTATTTTAAGTTTAAGCAAACCATAGTTTATCTGCTCCTGTCCTCCACTCCTCTGTAAAAGCTGATTGCAGCCTTTTATATCCCCTCGCTTTCAAGTTGATTATTGTAATTGGCTAATTGGCCAACTGGCCAGCTAATCAGTTCAGGGTAGGTTAATACAATGGGGCTCATTCAGTCAATCTCTAGCTGATATTAACAGGAGATGTTAATAAGAGGGGTGCACAGTGATATTAACAGGAGATGTTATTAAGAGGGGTGCACAGTGATATTAACAGATGTTATTAAGAGGGGTGCACGGTGATATTAACAGATGTTATTAAGAGGGGTGCACAGTGATATTAACAGGAGATGTTATTAAGAGGGGTGCACGGTGATATTAACAGGAGATGTTATTAAGAGGGGTGCACGGTGATATTAACAGGAGATGTTATTAAGAGGGGTGCACAGTGATATTAACAGGAGATGTTATTAAGAGGGGTGCACGGTGATATTAACAGGAGATGTTATTAAGAGGGGTGGACGGTGATATTAACAGGAGATGTTATTAAGAGGGGTGGACGGTGATATTAACAGGAGATGTTATTAAGAGGGGTGCACGGTGATATTAACAGGAGATGTTATTAAGAGGGGTGCACGGTGATATTAACAGATGTTATTAAGAGGGGTGCACAGTGATATTAACAGATGTTATTAAGAGGGGTGCACAGTGATATTAACAGATGTTATTAAGAGGGGTGCACAGTGATATTAACAGATGTTATTAAGAGGGGTGCACAGTGATATTAACAGGAGATGTTATTAAGAGGGGTGCACAGTGATATTAACAGATGTTATTAAGAGGGGTGCACAGTGATATTAACAGATGTTATTAAGAGGGGTGCACAGATGTAAGAGGGGTGCACAGTGATATTAACAGGAGATGTTATTAAGAGGGGTGCACAGGTAACAGATATTAAGAGGGGTGCACAGTGATATTACAGGAGATGTTATTAAGAGGGGTGCACGGTGATATTAACAGGAGATGTTATTAAGAGGGGTGCACGGTGATATTAACAGGAGATGTTATTAAGAGGGGTGCACGGTGATATTAACAGGAGATGTTATTAAGAGGGGTGGACAGTGATATTAACAGGAGATGTTATTAAGAGGGGTGCACGGTGATATTAACAGGAGATGTTATTAAGAGGGGTGCACAGTGATATTAACAGATGATATTAAGAGGGGTGCACAGTGAGATGTTATTAAGAGGGGTGGACGGTGATATTAACAGGAGATGTTATTAAGAGGGGTGCACAGTGATATTAACAGGAGATGTTAATAAGAGGGGTGCACAGTGATATTAACAGATGATATTAAGAGGGGTGCACAGTGATATTAACAGATGATATTAAGAGGGGTGCACAGTGATATTAACAGATGATATTAAGAGGGGTGCACAGTGATATTAACAGATGATATTAAGAGGGGTGCACAGTGATATTAACAGGAGATGTTATTAAGAGGGGTGCACAGTGATATTAACAGATGATATTAAGAGGGGTGCACAGTGATATTAACAGGAGATGTTATTAAGAGGGGTGCACAGTGATATTAACAGGAGATGTTATTAAGAGGGGTGCACAGTGATATTAACAGGAGATGATATTAAGAGGGGTGCACAGTGATATTAACAGATGTTATTAAGAGGGGTGCACAGTGATATTAACAGATGTTATTAAGAGGGGTGCACAGTGATATTAACAGATGTTATTAAGAGGGGTGCACAGTGATATTAACAGATGTTATTAAGAGGGGTGCACAGTAATATTAACAGATGTTATTAAGAGGGGTGCACAGTAATATTAACAGATGTTATTAAGAGGGGTGCACAGTGATATTAACAGATGATATTAAGAGGGGTGCACAGGAGATGTTATTAAGAGGGGTGGACGGTGATATTAACAGGAGATGTTATTAAGAGGGGTGGACGGTGATATTAACAGGAGATGTTATTAAGAGGGGTGCACGGTGATATTAACAGGAGATGTTATTAAGAGGGGTGCACAGTGATATTAACAGGAGATGTTATTAAGAGGGGTGCACAGTGATATTAACAGATGTTATTAAGAGGGGTGCACAGTGATATTAACAGATGTTATTAAGAGGGGTGCACAGTGATATTAACAGATGTTATTAAGAGGGGTGCACAGTGATATTAACAGGAGATGTTATTAAGAGGGGTGCACGGTGATATTAACAGGAGATGTTATTAAGAGGGGTGGACGGTGATATTAACAGGAGATGTTTAAGTGGGGTTGAGGTATAAATAGGTTATTACATAGTAACTAACAAGTATCAACAAATACACAGCATTAATGAACATGTTAGTAAGCCAGTCGTTAGCAGTAAATAAACGTATGCATAAAAAATGCAGCTTAAATAAAGCTTTGCAATAAATAAACTTAAAAAAAGGATCATTCATTTGAAAAAAGATTTTTTCAGAACAAGGGTGCTATAGACTGCAGAGCTGAGGGTTCTATCTGCAGCATGACAAGAGGAAATGAAATGAAATCCAAAATGAAAACATGATCTTTTATTAAGAAACATCATCATTGAGTGGTGGTTGAAAAGGTACCTGGAAATGTTAGAAATGGTGTAAAAAGTGTCAAGACAGTTTTATTTCATTGATTGCTGGCCTATTTTTTTTGTGAATATAGTTTTCCAGGGAGCTCTTTAACTGTTGGTGTTCTGTTTTGTAGCTACATTGCACTTTAATAACTACATTGTAACTACTCATGTGTGCATACAGTGCAATTACAAAAGAGACTAGCAACTGTAAAATGCAATCTTATTCTTACTAACCTGCTAGAGCAGCGGTGCATAGTGAGAGCATTCCAGTCATGATCACTATCACAATCATACCTTCAATGACACCTCTATTCAGCTATTACGCTATTCATTATATAATTAATAGCATCAACCTCGAAAACCTGATGTGGAATTATACACCCCTGTTCTACATGCAGATGATTGATATACCCCTGTTCTACATGCACAGTGGACATGCAAATCACACAAAAACCTTTTTTTTGGAAATAATGATCTCTATTAGAATCGGATAGATTAATATCTAATAATAATAATAATAATAATAATAATAATAATAATAATAATAATAATAATAGAGTTTACTAATAAATAATTAATAATAATAATAATAGACAAATGTAATAATAATAATAATAATAATAATAATATAATACTGTTATCAGTGAATTTTTGATTTGAGAATTTGAACTACGTGTGTGACCTGTAAACCTGCAAAAAGCTTACATTTGAATATTCAGTAACAGTGGAATACGACGGGAGAGGCATCAGCCTGTCATGGCCTGGGTAGGCTTTTATATAACATCCATTTCTTATAGTCCAATTAGGGTCAATTAACAGCTAGCCTACAGCCTGAGAACAATATCTGCTGCCAAAAGCCAGGGAAATGTAAAGAACTGATTACAGAAAAACAAACTGGATGCCAATTTCACACTCCTGTTGTTTGTGGCTTCACAATTAAAATTCATTACCTGCAACCCATGCACGCGGACGCTTTGATGAGCTTTCAACTCACAGGAAAGCCTCTGTCTGAAATGATCTTTTTCATTGAGTGCAGAAGCTGGGACAGTTTTCATACATGCAAACCAAGATAGAAACAACAGAGTTTTGAAAAACATTTCGAGAATGTCAGTAGCACCCTTCTAAAAGTTTACTACAGTTTATTGCGCTTTTACCAGGTTTATCATGGTTGACCATGGTCTGTGCAATGCCATACCTAACAGAGATTCACCGTGCTTGTCTTGTGTTTTAGAATGCTTTTAACATGAGATACAGTAACATTGCAGCTTGGTTTGTCACTGGACCATTTATAACTTATTGAAATGCCCCTCGGGGTGCGGCGTCAAGCATTATAGCCCCTTGTCGGTATAAACAGGGTACATCCAAACACAGCACTATTCCAGGCTTCAGTTTCACGCACTTTCAGTAGCCTCCAGGATTGTGTGTAATTAAGGAACAC
>NW_024472573.1:6858-15000 GCF_017654505.1 Polyodon spathula | reverse complement strand
TGTGCCAAGGGCAGTGCTTTGCATGGGTGATGCATAACATTGGTAGCCCACGTCCTTGTTTATTCATTTGATTTAGTCCCCCCCGGAGGCATAATTATTCAAATCACTATATACTAAATAGTCACACAAGTTTATTTTTCAAAGGTTCATGGTACTTTCTATCTACAGTTCAGTAAAAAAAGGAAAAACTTGATCCTGTTCCAAAAACATTTATTTTCTTATTGATGCTGTTTTCAGTAAATAAAGTACACAAGCCACAATGCAATGAGCATTAATGACACAAGCATGACGTTTCAACGAAGCTGTGCAGAATAAAGAATAGTGCGCTGGTTTATCCTTGTACTGCTCAGCAGTGCAGGAGCCTAAGAAAACACATGCTGATTCCTAACAGACTTACAGTGACACCAGCTCCTGTTTCTACTCCAGCAGGGCATCTGTAACCAAGCAACAAGCCCGTTTCTGCTGGAGAGAACCCAGGCACAGTTACCTTCCCGATCAACAGGTAGCCTTGCTATTCAAGCCCATTCTAAACACGCAGATGTGTTTAATCTGGTGTATTCGCAGACCTATTTAAAACCAAATAGATGTATTCTCTAACCTCTTACAATCCCCCTTCCCAACTCGTTGCTGGCTCCAGCACAACTATCACTGCTCCCTCTATAGTTGTGTAGGGGTTGTGTTCCTTCAATATTTTCATTTTTCATTCTACTTTACTGAAACTGTTCAATCTTCCCTCTGTCCAGATTAAAAGATCAGGTTATCTGTTTATCATTGTAGCATGATACCCAGGCAAGGCTTTTACCACTTGTGTACCCAGGCAAGGCTTTTACCACGTGGTTCTGCACTTGTGCATGTGATCAGGAGTATCTGTTTATGATGTGCAATACCCCACTTGTGGTTCTACACTGGTTCGGTAACAGAGTATTGTGGGAGGAGGGAGCATGATACCACCGTGTGTGCGGCACTGGTGCATGGGAGCAATGAGCGGGTGGTATTGGGAAGCATGAGACCCACACTGGGGGGGTTCACCCTGGGTCATGGATCAGAGTAGCGGTTTTAGATTGTGCATGGAGACCCACGGGGTAGCGGCACTGTTTCAGGGACAAGGAGCGGGGAGGAGTGGGGGCATGAGAACCACACGGGGTGTTGCGACACATGGTTCAGGGGCAAAGTAGCGGTTTTTAGGGAGCCGATACACACACCGGGGGGGTGCGGCACGGGGCAGGAGAATCAGATGAGCGGTGAGGAGTGAGCATGAGACCCACAAACGGGGGGGGTGCGGCACGGGTTCAGGTAGCCGATGAGCGGGTTGGAGGATGGGCATAGACCCACACGGGGGGGGGCGGGCCGGGGCGGGGGAGCAATGAGCGGGGAGGAGGGGGAGCAGGGACCCACACGGGAGGGTCTACACGGGGGCAGGGGAGCAGACTATCTGTGGAAAGGAGGGGGCCTAGATACCCACCGGGGGTTTCGGCACGGGGGCAGGGAGCAGAGGGATCGGGGATAGGGTAGCAGGAGACCCACAGGTGGTGCGGCCACGTGGCACGGTGGGCCTGTTGCAGTAAAGCCCCTCGAAGAGGGTACCCTGGGGCTGTCGCGACAAGCCGAGCAAGGGGGGTGCAGGAAGGAGCCAGGAGAAAAAGATCACTAGGGGGTACCGAGGCGGGCCCGGGGAAGGCGCTGTTCTCCCCAGGCCCGGAGGAGGAAAGGAGAGGGGGATAAAGGGAAATGGATTTGGATAATTAATAATATCCAATCAAACCACGTAAAACACAAATTCATAAAATGGCATATTCACACAACAGCTCAACCCACCTGCTTAGGAAAGAGAGAACTTCAAACCTAATGGTGCATTACCATCACCTCCTCCTGATCACAACCCTTGAAGTAACTCCCATTAAAGTGTATGGGCTGTTTACCCTGAATTCTGTTTGACTTAAATGAGGAGGAGGGTTGGGTTGCAGTCCCCTAATATTGTCACAAAGCCGTGGGCCACACGGGGCAGGGGGCCAGGTCGCTCGGGAGGGGCCGGCAAGCTCAGCGAAACAACATGAGCAGCAGCAGCAGGCTGCCGCAAGCCCCCCGCTGCGCCGGGTGAGAAGAACTGTTCAGAAAGAATCGCTGGAAAGGAACAGTGGGTTACACGGGGGGCATTACTGCAAGCCGAGGACAGGAAGGGCTCAAGTGCTGCAGATTACGGGCGAAGGAGGGGACGGAGCGATGGGAGCGAAATAGTCATTCGACAGAAGTTGGAACGTACTGCCTAATACGGGGCGACAACATTAGTGTTGAGTCTAGGGCGCAACCGAGGGGACCGTACGGGTATCACGCATACGTCAATGGAACACAGTCAGAGCGAACGGAAACTTTGAACGGGTATCCAATGACGTAAAGTTGGATCTTGACGCGCATCTGTATCTTGTATTTGATTTACTCTTATAGGTATCCATATTCAAGTTTTTTGTAATTGCTGTTGAACCCGTGAGTGGTAAAAGGGAGGTATACATAGTAAAGTGAACACAACAAGAAACCCAAATCAGAGTGCAACGGAGTGATATGATATTCAAATTGACGAGATCAGTTTGCGGAGAATGACATAACGGGATAATGAGATGACTTAAACTAAATGACAGGAAACATTGACGAGTATTAGACATAATAATATAAGAGAGAACATGATAAGGAGAGTTCCTATTACACTAGAAAACAGGACACAGAAAAACATGGCCATTCACCCGGGACCTAAACAGTTGTTTGCTAGAACTAACTAACTAAAACAAACAACCCATGTGGTATGTTATGATTAGCTTCCGTATGTCATTCACATTGTTTCGCTCTTGCTTCTTACCATCCTACCGAATGGGTCAGGGTACTTTTGTTATGGAAACCAAGACCAAAGAAGAGGCACGGGCGGGTACCCGGGGACCGGCGAAGGAAGGGGCAGGGGGGGGAAGGACGGCGAGGGAGTAGAGGGAAGCCAAGCGCCGAACCATAGCTCAAAGGGCACAATAGGCGGGGCAGGGTGGGGCCAGGACACACAGGGGGGGTGCCAGGTCCAGTTAAACCTTCCAGCCAAGCACCAGAAAGATGTCAAGTCTGACCTGCAACTGACAGGTACAGCCTTTCAAGTAAAAAGAAAATGAAAGGCATGACAAGTGCATTGAAAAAATTATTCATTCATGTGAGGGGGGGGGCACCCTGTTAGCACAGTGGACGGGGGGGGGGGGGACACCTGTTGAGCAAGCGACACATATCCCGTCGACACAGGCGCGGACAATAATGAAACTTTACAGTCACTAACACGGCGGGAACGGCCGTGAGGGTGAGAGTAGCAGGGGGTGCACTGGTGCGGGCCCAGGGCGAGGCATGAAAGGATCGGGTCAGGAAAAACAGACGGCCCCGCGTTAGGTGGGTGAAGCGGCGCCAACGTCCAGGCACGCCGGGGAGGGTGCGCTGTGGAGTAACTATCGGGGGAGGCAAGTGGGAAAAAGAAGAGTGCTGAAGAGTCAAGCGGAGGGAACACAGAGAGCCCGGCAGGGGGGGGGGGAACGGAGGGCCACCAAGGCATGGGGAAGACTATGATGCGATAAGCCACTCAATTAACCACCTGAAGCACAGCCAAATTACATTTGTGGTATAAGGGCTCAGTGCTATAAAAGAAAATTACAACCACAGCTTGGATGCTTCCCAAATCAATTTACAGTGGAAATTAATTATTCTGTTAGCAGGAACTAGTACATCTACTGGGAAATGCAAAATAGCGAGAACTTCGTTGAACTGAAAGCGGCACAGACAATTATTAAAGTTCAACTAAAAGCAGAGCAGACGATTAACAAAGAAAATAAAACACAATTAATGGTGTCTATTTCAGTTCTGTATTTTCTGATCCGGTTCATCATGGTGTGTTTGTGACACAGCAAGCAGGAGGCACACACACACGTTATGTTTTAAGCACAGGGTTGCACACTTATAAACAAATAAAATACGAAACAAGAAGTCACCTTATTAACAGGTAATTGAGCGGCCGCTCTGCTGTCTCTCGCGCGCTCCTCTCTCCCACTCCGGCTCGGAAATGGACGGGCGCGTCATCTGGGGGAACTTACTGACGTCGTCATTAGCACGAAAAGACACACCGCCATTTCTCTTGGTTAAGGTTAAGTCGGACTGGTGTAGGCGTGTCCCAAAGTAAAGGAGTGTAATCCCGCGTCCGGAGTAAGTTTGACCTTGTCCAAACAACGGTCAGAAAGTAAAGTCCGTACTCCAAAATTGGGGTCGGACACTTTTAGTGGTTACTAGTCACACGTCCCGACAGCATTAAACATAACGTATCACAAAAAAATTAAGTAGAATGCCGCGGGCCGAAGAGCGTGGCTAGAACCTCAGAGCGCAAAGTATTACTCGTGACAATCTGAGCGCTCCTCTCCGCTGATGGTAGAGTTATGTCACGTCGTAACCTACAGACGCAAGGACAAAGGCGGATGGAGGCGTTAACAGAAGCACTATAAATTGGGATACGTGTGTACATGAACCGTCCAAGGCCGGACGGTAATTGTGCCTAACTGCCAGTAACATAAGAATACGTAAGGTGACCTGTGGAACGACCAAGGCACAGTTTTAGAGTACAAGCGGCATGGGTACACGATCCAAAAGGAGGGCAGATGGTGCAACGTACACAGCGGAGGGGCAATGGGACAAGATAGAATGGTCGGTATATTAAGTAACAATATTGTACAACCGAACACCACCCGGTGGAACGTTACAAGGTGTGATACGATACTAACAGTCCAAAAGACGAGCCCACAGTGACATATGCCCAAGCATTCTCAATCCATCGAATTCTTATACATAAGACATGACCATCAACAGAACTGGGTACGCGGGAGAAATAAACACAGTCCCCGTCGCCGGATATTCTCCCTTAACCTGTATATGACTGACTGAGCAGGATCTTTCGCCTCGCGGAAGAAATAATAAGTTATTAATCATTCGTACGAGCACCTGTAAGTGCACTTTACAGATCACAAGCAGTCTTTACCTAAAGTGTAGTACGTTGGTCTCGTCTTAATCTTCAAATTTGTTGCTATCCGCTAACATTGAGTTAAGCTTCTGTGATTGGGTCACAATAACTGTAGGTTACAGGGTATATACTGAAATGACAGAGGAACATCACTCCGGCTGCAACGAGCCAACGTGATTGGGGACGGCACATCAAGCTCTCACAGAGGCCAGAACGTGTGGTACTTTTCAAATGGGCTTAAACGAAAAGGATGACTCAAGATGACAGAATACCTTCACACTTAATAAGTTGGACGGTAGTGCTACAGTCCAGCCCGAAGGCGTCAGTGTTATCAAGAGTGCATTGAATATCTAATCAATAACTATTGGCAAGACAATCGAATGGTACTTTAGCATCCCTCTTACGACAGATTGCTTGAGGACGTAACATGTCGGTAAGACAAACCGTGGTGCGGGTGGCGGGGCAATCATGGGGCCCCCAGTCACGGCGGACACAAATGATCGATGGTCCAGGAGATCTCATGTACCGCCGCCAGATCATGGCAAAAGGCAGGGCATAAATGCTCCATCTGACATTTCACCAAGGAAATTCATCTTTATGTAACGAGTTTAAGGGCAAACGCCACTACCGTTTCCCAGTAACTCTTCCAGATTGAACTTACTGTACACTGACTCTATAAGATATAGCAAACATTGATGTTACAAACAGGTTTCATAAGAAACCAAAGGCATGTCTGTCTACCTGTACCCCACTGGAGAAAAAACAAGGATATATACAACAGGACTGAATCAGCCACTTCTATTGAGGGGTTATCCAGGGTTAGCCAAGGATAGGGGGTTGATGTCCAGAATGATTCTCCAGGGCTGTGAAACAATATTTCCTTTTTGAAGCTATGGCTACCTTCACTCGGCCCTGCATGTCAGAAAAACAAATGATCTGTGGTGGTCACTATTCAATCTAGTTTTATAGAATCTAGTTTTCGTGAGTAAATCAGTGCATTAAATTATTAAACTATCAGCTGTGAATGGAGAATGGCCACATTAGCATGCCAGAGCCTTTGACTTCAGCACAAAGGTGATTTAAGGTTGCATTGCAGTTTTAATGTTTAAGGTTATTGTTGCAACAACAATAAATCACTAATATTGCCATAAATCACATCTGTGATTTGTCCAGGTGTCCAGTCATGCAGTGTCTTTGAAATTACAACCATTGCAGCCCGTGGGAAAGCCCAGTATTTAAAACTGTATAGAACTGTATCTTCCAATTATCATGCTTTATTACTGAAGGGCACGTGTTAATAAACACGAGTCTCTTGTCATCTGGAAGCTCCATGTCTGTGTTACCCCCTTTGTAGTCTGAAGACAGCATGTGTTAATAGCAAGGTATCGCATCACCTTCAAGCCAAAGCCACAATGCTCGTCCTTGCAATGTGTAAATGGAGAGATGTCGGTATGGCACAGCCTGGCTGATGGGAGTGGAATTCAGTGTGAAGGAATAATGTCAGTCTCTCCTTAGAGGCAGCCCAGTCCATCTTGAAGAAGGTCCAAGCAACACCAAAGAGAGATACCCCGTATTGTCTAACCTAGGACACATAGCTGGACTTCTCCCTGCGAAAGAAGAAAAAAGAAAAAAAAAAAAAAAAAAAAAAAAAAAAAAAAAAAAAGGGAAGAAAAAAAAAAAAAAAAAAAAAAAAAAGAAAATAAAAAAAAAAAAAAAAAAAAAAAAAAAAAAAAAAAAAAAAAAAAAAAAAAAAAAAAAAAAAAAAAAAAAAAAAAAAAAAAAAAAAAAAAAAAAAAAAAAAAAAAAAATAAAAAAAAAAAAAAAAAAAAAAAAAAAAAAAAAAAAAAAAAAAAAAAAAAAAAAAAAAAAAAAAAAAAAAAAAAAAAAAAAAAAAAAAAAAAAAAAAAAAAAAAAAAAAAAAAAAAAAAAAAAAAAAAAAAAAAAAAAAAAAAAAAAAAAAAAAAAAAAAAAAAAAAAAAAAAAAAAAAAAAAAAAAAAAAAAAAAAAAAAAAAAAAAAAAAATAAAAAAAAAAAAAAAAGAAAAAAAAAAAAAAAAAAAAAAAAAAAAAAGAAAAAAAAAAAAAAAAAAAAAAAAAAAAAAAAAAAAAAAAAAAAAAAAAAAAAAAAAAAAAAAAAAAAAAAAAAAAAAAAAAAAAAAAAAAAAAAAAAAAAAAAAAAAAAAAAAAAAAAAAACAAAAAAAGAAAAAAAAAAAAAAAAAAAAAAAAAAAAAAAAAAAAAAAAAAAAGGAAAAAAAAACAGCGCTCCAGTGTCCCAATCACTTATGCATGTAATATAGCTACTGGCGGGACCACTCTCTCGCTTCATTATCCCACCTTTGCTTGCTAGGCTGCTCATCAGTTATGAATATTCTGAGCAGTGCTCTGGAACCCTTCAGTCCTCCCTCTCTGCAGCACATCACTCCTCATCGCACATGTGCTGGCTTAGCAGTTACAATTTTAAAACCGTTAGCTGAAATGTGGTGTTAACCCAGTCGAGGATCAAAACTGGGCGAGTGCTAAAATTAAAACCAAAATCAACTGGCTGAATTGATTTAACCTTCTGAATTAACCTTCTGATTATCTTATTTAGATGAAAGCTTAAACTTTCATAAATAAATAAATAAAGCAGACCACTGGAAATCTCAAACTGCAGAACTAATACAGGCTTCAGGCTCTTCTCCTCTGTGCTTCTCTACATTGATCAGTCATATCCTAAAGTACATTTCCTATAGATGCGCTGTGGCAGGCAGTCACTGGAATGGATATAAATGAGCTATCTACAGTGATACAAACCAGCGAAACAGATGAAGGGAATTAAATAACTATAGAAACGGTAATGAACGTTCCCTGCAATACATTCTAATAACGGTTATGAGGGCAATGCTGGAGCTAGGATTTTAAAATGTTGTACTGAGATGTTACTTAGTGATCAATTAGAGAAATCGTTCTAAATCCTCCAAGGTTCTGAATACACCAACATCCACAAGACCTTGGGTTCCAGGTTCGGTTTTCTACACAATCCAATCAAATATGATGACCGGCAATGAATTACACGGATTGAGGCTGCAGATGTAACATATAGAGCAGCTGGGTCTTTATTATAGTAGGAACCCACACTATCCCAA
>NW_024472573.1:0-6358 GCF_017654505.1 Polyodon spathula | reverse complement strand
TGTAGGTTGGGCCCTGAGTTTGATCAATTAGGAAGCAGAAACCCACATACCCTTTGGATATTGCTTTTAAAATATTGAGAATGCAGCTGTGCAAACTATTTAGTTCAGGGAAGCTGCCAGTGTTCGCAGGAAACTTTTTTTTTTTTTTTTTTTTTTAATTAAAAGGCAACCACTTTGTCTCACTGAAAAAAATAAAGAAAACAAATGGAAGCAGTTAAAAACAAGCTGAAGCAGTTACTGTTCGGTTTACATGAAGTTGATATGTTTAAATGTTCTGAAGACGGATTCAGTTGGCAGGTGGCAGGGTCAGGTTCAGGTTCACAGGCAAATATACGTGCTTCACACTTCAGGTGTCAAATCAAGGTTATCCACACCTAATGAATATCAAAGTAACATGGGTAATGTTCAAAAGCTCCAATAGGCTGCCTACTATGCCCCTTGCTTTAAACCCATGTTACAGTAATGAATAGGAATAATGTGAACAATATTCACATTAGTATTGTGTACTTTATGTTAAACTGACCGGCCAAATAATAATAATCCATTATTTCATCACTATAAAAGAGCACTAAAACCCTGATAAGAAGGCATTACTGTGTACTAGTTGACCATGTTGGGATGTAATAATGCACTACTGTACAGACAAAGTCAGCTAATCACAGAACCAACTAAAAGGAAGTGTAGGATTACATGAGCTCAACCCTTGCAATCTCATCAAAATTTAAACTAGAAATTAAGAGTTTGGGAGTCGTCTTTGATCCTGATCTATCATTTGAGACTCATATTAGGGAAGTTACTAAAGTATCTTTTTACCATTTTTTGAGAAATATAGCCAAACTTAGACTAATTATTTCTGTATCTGATGCTGAAAGACTAATGCATGCGTTTGTTTCATCTAGAATTGAGTATTGTAATGTACTTTTTCTGGTGTCCCAAAACAGGTGGTTTCTCGCTTATAGCTTGTTCAGAATTAATGCCACTAGAATTCTGACTAAAACCAAGGAAAAGTGAACATATTACCCCTGTTTTGGCCTCTTTACCAAGTTCTGTTCTATTCTACTCCATCCCTTTGGTGAGATGAGATGAGGTTAAAATCTTTAATCCATGAAAGCAGACAAGCCAGACTCTTCCACATTGTGGTTAAAACGGAATCGCCGGTTTGCACCCAGCCTCCGCCCTGTTACACTTGCAACCTTCTTGCCAGCATCTCTTTGTTCTTATGGTAACTAGCAGATGTTGCAATCTGTTTACAAACCTGAACAGCCATGCCTTGTTTTGCTCTGTTTTCCCTACTGGGTGATGATGCAGATTTGACATGCAAGACAACGAACAGGCAGGAAGTGCAAGTGTGTAGCATGTCTTGTCTTTGATTCTTATTTTTAGTTGGCAAAAAAATGAAGAGACCTTGAATTAGTGGTTTGATTCCAGTTTTGTAAAATGAACAGGTGTTTCTCAATAAAAACACTGTGTTATAATGTGTCTTTACTTGTTGCTGTTATAGACAGTAAGGGTTAGGAAAAAGCATCAGTCCGTTTTTTGTTTTTGTTGTCACCCTTTAGAGGAAATCTGTTTTTTTTTTTTTTTTTTTTTTTTCTTTTGAAAAACAATGCCATTGAGTACTCTTACTTAACAAAAATAAAGCCAAACAAATCATTTTGTATCAAATAACAACATGCTGTCAAAATTGTGGCTGCTGTTTTGCTTTGTTGTTATTTTGTTGTTTTATCTTTTATTGTTTATGTTTTTCTGTTTTTTTGTTTTGTTTTATGTTGTAACGGGTCTGTGTTTCCAAAAAGAAACATTTTATATTAATGTGAAATGACAACATACAGTGTCATTAAAAAGCAAACCCTTGTTTATAAATCAGGAGAGATCTTCTCTGAAGGTTTGGTTTAAATTTTGAAATGCAAGCATCAAAGAATCCTTGTACGTTCAGGCATACAAGGTCCAATCTTCTGAGCCCATTGTAGTAATACGATTTACCTGTGCGGCTAGTAGTAATCAGGATAACTGACAAATCTGGGATCTCTAAACCTTGCATATCCGTCTGACCAGGAGATCTGGGCTGCACAAAGCTGGGCCTGTCTAATTAGATGGGCTTCAAATTCATTGATATAAAGGCTGGTTTAGTGGCTTATAAGGCTAAGTTGTACTGCACCAGGTGCTGAAGCAGTTTGAATTGCAGTTCTGCAATTGTGATGATAGTTAGGGCATACATATGCTGAATTATTCAGAATCTGGGTATGTAATGAATTGTATGTATGTATGAGTGGCAGAGCAAAGCTGTGCCCTTTTTAAATTGGCAGGGATGGGGTTAATTTCCCCTACCTGCCTGGGTTTATTATGTTCAGGTGGCTGGGGTTGATTAGTTGATTAGGTTAATTAATGATCAATCAGCGCCCAGCCACCTGACATAAAAGGAGGCCTCTGCTTCTCATTAGAGAGGAGGGAGCTGAGGAAGCAGGTTTGTGGTTTGTGTGTTTGGTTTTGTGATAAACAGCAAACACAACACAAACACAAACACAAACACAAACCAATCACAAACCAATCGTACAAACTGCTTCTCCTTAGAGAGGAAGCAGAGTTGAGTTTGTAAGTTTGTGTTATGGGTAGGACCTTTGTGATAAAACATTCAAAACAACCAATAAGAAAGTATAACCACAAAATTTTCTAGAAAATAAAACGGGACACGTGAAATAAAAACACAAGGTAATATTAGTTTTAACACCAGAAAAACTTGACGTCCCAGCCTGGAAACCTTAATTTTGTAAGTTTTGTTTTGTTCTCTTTCTATTTGTGTTTAAAGATCTTTATTTTGCCCTTGTGCACTTTATTTTTGTGTTTATTTATAATAAAATTGTTACTTTTTTGAACTGCAGACTGTCTCTGGGCCTCTATCCACTCACCAGCCTGCCACAGTATGTCACACATTTTCACTTGTATTTAGAGAGCTGCTGTGCAGGGTAATGTATGAATAATTGATTTACACCACCTTGCACAGCCAAGCACAATTAGATAAGCAGTTCTCTAGATACAAGTGAAAATGTGTAACATACATACATACGTATACACACACGTATGTATCAACTCGAGGAGACGGCAACATCTTTAAAATACTGTTTGAAATTAAAATACAAATGCCTGTAGCATCTTAGACTTGGTTATATAATAGTAAATATAGACTTTTTGATTATCTGCATTGGTGTGTGCTTACTGCATTTCTCTTGACCGATACGATAGATAATATCTACTGTTACTTCTTTAGTTTGGTAAATTAATAGGAAGGCAGCGATGAAAAGTTAGTGCCTCATTCTTGCTTGTATGTGTGTTTCATTTACTGACAATCATGTTTGCTAGCGATCATTGTTTAGTAGGGCAGTTTAGATTAAATATTATTAATTTATTTCTTAGCAGACACTCTTACCCAGGATGACTTACAGTTGTATACAAAAAATACATATATCAAGAATTATCAGTAAGAGCAAGATACAAAATACACTGACTTCAATCCTAATAAGAGCAAGTACAAAACACTATATGATTTGATATCAAGGCAGTTCAAGAGCAGGTGTTGATAGATACATCAGGGTTAGATGACGTTGCTGACTTAATACCCTACTCGGATAATCTCGTGCATGGCAGTTTTCAGAACTTGAGATGTCAGTTCATTAGTTACTTCTAATTTACACAGTGGCTCACCGATGGACAAACTGTGAATAAAAAAAGTGCCCATATCACCTTAAACCATGTGAACGCGGTAATCATGCTATAGAGACATGGTTAAACCATGTGAACACAGTAATCTTGCTATAGAAAAATGGTTGTGGTTTCAAAACCGTGGCAGTTTATACCGCGGTTTACCATAAAATCGGTATACTGTGACATCCCTAAACTCAAATTGAACCCTAACCGTAACTCTAACCCCAACACTAACTCTAACCTCAACCCCAACGCTAACCCTAAGCCCAACACTAACCCTAACTCCAACCCCAACATTAACTCTAAGCCCAACACTAACTCTAGCCCTAACCCCAACTTCAGCACTAACCCTAACCCCAACACTAACACTAATGCCAACCCCAACCCAAAGCCCTACCCTAACCCCAGCCCCAACACTCTAAAACATAACTATCCAATGACAGATCCTGACACTCATTAATTTAAAAAGAAAGTGAATAGCAGATGAGGATTAGGCCTTTACAGTCCACTGGCAGGCTTAGTCATAAATGCAGCTGGCTTTAGCAAAAGGATGAGTAAGGCTTTAGGAAGTTCAGAATAATGGAGATATGTATACAGTATAGCTCAGAATCCATATATAGCTCATTTATAGCTCAGAATTCATATTTAGCTCATGTATAGCTCAGAATTCTCAAAAAAACAAAAACAAAAAATCAATATGTGCTACGCAGAGAAAAAAAAAATCATGAATCCCCTACATTTCAGCTTCATGATTTAAAACCTAAAAATAGGCATTGTTTAGAGTATCTTATTCGTATTTACAAAATAACTTGTTCTGTTAGAGGGCTAAGTGCCGCCTGCATATAGTGATAACATTTATTTGCACACGTGAGTGGGTGGTTTAAAGAAAATTAGCATTGCAGTAGTTTTTGAGTACTAGCCGTATGTGTGTGAGATTATGTTGAAAAAATATTAACAACAACAAACAAACAAAGAAACTTGCTTTCCTTTTGTGTGTTTTCAGTTTTGGAGTATATGTGGCAATGCTTTGACCCCGAAACGTGGTGTTTTTGGCAAGACCGGGGATCTGCAGTCAATACTGTGCCTGGCCTGTGCAAGAGATGAAGTCACTTATTCTGGTGCACTCAATGGGGATATATATGTGTGGAAGGGGATTAATCTTGCCCGAACAGTTCAAGGTGCCCATGGGGTAAGTCCTCTGTTTCTATAAATAGCGTCTAGGTGTTAACCAGTTTAGTGTGATTCTGACCTACAGGCCTGCTTTCATTTCAGATAGTCTTAATAATGATTGATGACTTAAAACACTTTAAGATACATTCACAACTTAAACAATATTATATAGTTCTGTGGTTTTGTCAAGTTAGCATAGAAATGATTACAGCTCAACGTGGCCAGTCAGCCCTTATACTATATCTAAAGGGATTTAGTGCTATATTTGACCTCAGCAGCTGGATTTCCTGGAGTGGTTCTTTTGTAAGACTCATATTACATCACATAATGAATGGCCTCTTCTGACTGTATATTCTTAATCTATTTAGACGTTTACAGAATAAACATCATTGTAAAACTAGATGTATATTTCAAAATGTTTAAGTATATATGAAGCAAAATAAAGCTGCCATTTGCATACTTCTGCAACACTATCTCAATAAAATAAAAAATGAGGTTTGTTGTGAAATGTAGGAATCCTTTCTTGTCGCTGGCAGGTTCGTAATGTTATAATTCGTTTTTTTTTTTTTTTTTTAAATCCGACACATTTTAATTTCTTCAGTCAGGAATTTTCAGCATGAATGCTTGCGAGGAAGGATTTGCCACTGGGGGGCGAGATGGTTGTGTTCGCCTGTGGGATTTAAATTTCAAACCAATTACTGTGATTGATCTCAGGGAAACAGACCAAGGATATAAAGGTGACATATTACTCATTATACACATCTTTACAAATCCAAAGCAAACACCCTTACCGCTTTTACCCACAAAAAAAAAAAAAAAAAAAAACAGCTCAGGGTGTACTTTTAACTTTTTAATGAGAGAAAACGGTTAAGGAAAAGTGCAGCCACCTCCTGTTATTTAAACTCTCTTTAATCTCTAATTTGGTGTTTGTTTAATTATATACTCTTTGAAAATGGCACTACCTATAGTAACTAGCTGGAAATTGCAAAGGTGGTAGTGAGGCTGAGGGTTAACTTGCTAATCCTGAAATTAAAACCGTTGTGCAGAATCGTTTTAGCTGGGGGGTCAGCAAATATTAAATATGCCTTTGTGTTTGTGTGGGTGTGTGTGTTTCAGGTCTCTCAGTGAGGAGTGTGTGCTGGAGAGGTGATCATATCCTGGTGGGTACTCAGGATAGCGAGATATTCGAGATCGTGGTTCACGATCGGAACAAGCCTTTCCTGATTATGCAGGGCCACTGCGAGGGGGAGCTCTGGGCCCTGGCTGTTCATCCCACAAAGCCTTTAGCGATGACTGGGAGCGACGACCGATCTGTGAGGTTTGTAGGAAAGACCATGAAGTTAATCTGTGCTGCTAATCCTTTGGAGACATGGAAATTATCACGTAGCAAAACTCTGTGTGTGTGTGTGTGTATGTGTGTGTGTGTGTGCGCGCAGCGGCAGCAGTAAAGCTAAAGAGTGACTGTTTTTAAAAGTGGGTTTAATGCTTT
>NW_024472572.1:0-10750 GCF_017654505.1 Polyodon spathula | reverse complement strand
TCAGACTATTCTTTTTAATGTCCTTTCTTTTCTTTCTTTTAATGTGACTTCTGTCTTTTTTTGATGGGTAAAAGACACACCCATGCAAGATGGAGGTTCATTTTAATCTAGATGGGGGTTGGATTCAGCAGTATTGAAACTTGTTTGTAGATGGGCATTTAGGGGATTAATACATTTTTTAAAATAGTGTTGTTAATATTATGCGATATCAACGATGAAACGTACGATGTGATGTTGTACATACACTGCACCATGATATACTATGAGCCTTTTGTATTAAAAGATCACTTTTTTTTTTTTTAGACCCAACATTGAAAATCATTGTTTTAATTTAAATGATGGTATTTGATTGTAAGAAAGATGGAGCCAGCTAGAGCTGAACAAACCGATTATTTGGTTATTCAGGTAAGCTCCACAGGTGAGGGTCATTCGTGTTGATCAGGTTAATTTATCGTTCCAAGTGAAACAAGTGAAAGAAACAGCTGCTAGGATTTGTGATGATTGCTGCTTTTCGTAGACGCTTGTTTCACTTGGGATGGTAAATTAGCCCTTCCACACCAGTGACCCTCACCTGTGCGATTTTATCAGAATAATCGAATAATCATTTTGTGCAGCACTAGTACCAGCATATGTTTGCCACTGTTAAATATTTGAATCATCTAAAAGACAATAGAGCAGATACAACTTGTTTTTAGACCTTGGTAGTTTTATTGATTTCTTTATTGAATGCCAAGTTGTCATGATTGCCATGCTAAGCTTTCAGCCCCTGAATATCAAGAGTAAACAGTGTCATGTGCATCTCAGGACGTACAGTACGAGCCCTCGTGAAAATCAATGGCAGAGATTGATTCCTCATAATGTGTATTTTAGCTGGAATCCACCTGTGCATTTTACAATGTGTTCTCTGAGCACAAAGCCAATAAACTTGACATAGCAAAGATGTGATTGTGACATTCTATTATTACAAGGTCACAATTCTAATTACTCTTCTGGAATGAAAATCTTTACCGCTTTAACACTGAAGCCAGTCTCTCCCTCTCTCTCTCTCTCCCTCCTTCTGGCTGTGTTGGATTGAATTTCTATCTGTAGAATATGGAGTCTCATTGACCATGCATTGATTGCCCGCTGTAATATGGAAGAACCCATTCGCAGTGCCGCTGTGAGTACAGATGGCATCCATCTTGCTCTTGGAATGAAGGACGGTTCTTTTACTGTGTTGCGGGTCAGGTATGTGCCATGCTGCAATAAAAGTTCTGATGTCTATTGGAATAAAGCCCAGACCAAGGTTTATCAGATTGCAGTTCAGATCAAGGGGAAAAAGTTCTCCACAGTTACAGTAATAATCCAATTATCACAGTTTATAATTCTGCACAAAGATGCATGCTGGAGTCGGTTCTTGTCAATAATCAATTGGAAAAGTGGGGAATAATCCATCTATAGTGAGTGTGGAATGTACCATGAATTAACAAGGTTTTTACTGGAATTCAATAAGAAATAATAAAATGTATGTTTAACACCCCTCCGCCCCCCCACTTGAAAAGGGTTTTCTTACAGTATGTGATTAGACAATATATTATCCTACTTTGTTTAGATTATTCTCTTTTGTTTATTTTTCTCCTTGATTCAGAGACATGACTGAGGTTGTTCATGTCAAGGACAGAAAGGAGGCCATTCATGAGTTAAAATACTCCCCTGATGGGGCGCACCTGGCTGTGGGCTCCAATGAGAACTCGGTGGATATTTATGGAGTTGTACAGCGCTACAAGAAAGTGGGAGAGTGCATTGGCTCTACCAGTTTCATAGCCCATATGGACTGGTCTGCAGACAGTAAATATTTGCAAACCAATGACGGAAGTGGAAAAAGACTCTTATACAAAATGCCAAGTAAGGATACTGCATTTTAAAAATGTATTTTCAGTTGAACATGTTGGGATTGGTCAGACAGGTGTATTATCTCTACAACACTCCTGGGGGTTGCACTGTGTAGATATGTAGAATATGTTCTGTCACATTGAATGCGTTGGAAGTCAGCACCGTAAGTTTTATTTGTTAGCTACTGATTCCATTCCAGCAAACCTGTATTGTGGATACCATTGCCTTGAGAAAGAAACTAATATTAGGGGTCGATTTGATCAACCTGTAGGGAAATAAATTTGACAAATGTTTTTTTTTTATAAAAAAATACTTTGTGTATAAAAGACAATAATGTTAATACAATCATATAAACACTAGATACAAGCAAGCAAAGACGCGCAGGTCACAGCATGCCCTAATGTATACGTTTGTATCATAACGCAGATGTCTGTGGAATCAAATCAAAAAATTGACTGACGATTCAAACAAAAACATTAAATATTATGAATATATTAGCATTTCCACCCCATTTCTTATACTCTCTTCCAATCAGTATGGATCCACCCTGCTATCACACACCTTCAACACACCTCCTGGTAAGGCGGGGAAACTCGCCCAAATCTATAAAATTCTATTCTATAGTGCGCCACATGTAAGCATTTTACAGACTATTTTAACCTAATCTGTTTAGTCCTTTGTTTGTTGTGTTCTGTTTTCACACTGTGTCTCCACTCCTCCACACATCTTGATTAGACACCTGCTAACTTTGGCTCTCTGCCCAGATGCCAAGATACGAGAGACTGCAAATGTCTTGCTTAGCTAGTTACATGTGCTTTAAGCTGTATCAAAATATGAAAATAAAACTTTAACATAGAAGTAAAGAAACTTGTAATCAAATCCATAATTAATAGTTTATACAGAATATCATCTTCTACAACCTATATATACCCTGCTGTAAAATTCAGCTTACACAAGAGGGCAGAGATTGATTGACTCCCCCTGTCCCCCTTTAAACAGCTTTAAATAGTTCTGCCTTGCTGATCTGACATAATGCACTATTAACATTTTTTTTTTTTTTTAAATGTCCTCTCTGCCTGACAGGGCATTAAAGTGGGATGTCTTTTTTTTATAGTTGCTTGCAGCTTTTCAATATTCATTCTTAGCCCCTCTTTGATCGTTAGCCTATTGATTCCTCAGGTTTTCTGAAATCACTTTTCTTAACATGTTTCCTCTGTAATGATTTATTCAAAGCACTGTGTATTTCCTCCTCTATTTTGTTTAGGTGGTAAGGAGGTCACTAATAAAGAAGAGTTCAAACTGGTGCAGTGGTCCACCTGGACCTGCTCATTGGGTCCAGAAGTGAATGGAATATTGCCTAAATATTCGGATATTAATGATATTAATTCAGTAGATGCAAACTTTAAAAATCAAGTTTTAGTCACTGCCGATGATTATGGATCAGTAAAACTTTTTCGATATCCTTGTTTAAAGAAAGGTTTGTACTCTTTATTTTTGTTCTGTACCTTGTATTTAATATGTATTTAAAACTCACTCTACTAAAATATACAGAATACTAACAGACCTTTTTAGTACTGTGTAAACTATGTGACATGTTTTTCCCATCTGTCCTCAGGTGCAAAGTTTAAAAAATATTTAGGTCATTCAGCTCATATAACAAATGCCAGGTGGTCCCATGATTACCAGTGGGTTATTACTATTGGCGGAGTGGATCATTCTGTATTCCAGTGGAAGTTTATCCCAGAAAGAAAATCAAAAGATGCCCTTCATATAGCAATAGCACCTCAAGGTAGGTCATTTGACTTCTGCATTTTATATATATATAACACACACACACAGTACTGTGAAAAAGTTTTAGGCAGGTGTGAAAAAATGCTGTAAAGTAAGAATGCTTTCAAAAATAGACATGTTGATAGTTTATATTTATCAATTAACAAAATGCAAAGTGAGTGAACAGAAGTAAAATCTACATCAAATCAATATTTGGTGTGACCACCCTTTGCCTTCAAAACAGCATCAGTTTTTCTAGGTACACTTGCACACAGTTTTTGAAGGAACTCGGCAGGTAGGTTGGCCCAAACATCTTGGAGAACTAACCACAGTTCTTCTGTGGATTTAGGCAGCCTCAGTTGCTTCTCTCTCTTCATGTAATCCCAGACAGACTCGATAATGATGAGATCAGGGCTCTGTGGGGGCCATACCATCATTTCCAGGACTCCTTGTTCTTCTTTACGCTGAAGATAGTTCTTAATGACTTCCGCTGTATGTTTGGGGTTATTGTCATGCTGCAGAATAAATTTGGGGCCAATCAGATGCCTCTCTGATGGTATTGCATGATGGCTAAGTTTCTGCCTGCACTTCTCAGCATTGAGGAGACCATTAATTCTTACCAAATCCCCAACTCCATTTGCAGAAATGCAGCCCCAAACTTGCAAGGAACCTCCACCATGCTTCACTGTTGCCTGCAGACACTCATTTGTGTACCACTTTCCAGCCCTTCAGCAAACAAACTGCCTTCTGCTACAGCCAAATATTTCAAATTTTGACTCATCAGTCCAGAGCACCTGCTGCCATTTTTCTGCACCCCAGTTCCTGTGTTTTCGTGTATAGTTGAGTCGCTTGGTCTTGTTTCCACGTCGGAGGTATGGCTTTTTGTCCGCAAGTCTTCCATGAAGGCCACTTCTGACTAGACTTCTCCAGACAGTAGATGGGTGTACCAGGGTCCCACTGTTTTCTGCCAATTCTGAGCTGATGGCATTGCTGGACATCTTCCGATTGCGAAGGGAAGTAAGCATGATGTGTCTTTCATCTGCTGCAGTAAGTTTCCTTGGCCGACCACTGTGTCTACGGTCCTTAACTTTGCCCGTTTCTTTGTGCTTCTTCAAAAGAGCTTGGACAGCACATCTGGAAACCCCTGTCTGCCTTGAAATTTCTGCCTGGGAGAGACCTTGCTGATGCAGTTTAACTACCTTGTGTCTTGTTGCTGTGCTCAGTCTTGCCATGGTATATGACTTTTGATAGTAAACTGTCTTCAGCAACCTCACCTTGTTAGCTGAGTTTGGCTGTTCCTTACCCAGTTCTATTCCTCCTACACAGCTGTTTCTGTTTCAGTTAATGATTGTGTTTCAACCTACATATTGAATTGATGATCATTAGCACCTGTTTGGTATAATTGTTTAATCATACGCCTGACTGTATGCCTACAAAATCCCTGACTTTGTACAAGTGTACCTAGAAGAATTGATGCTGTTTTGAAGGCAAAGGGTGGTCACCCCAAATATGGATTTGATTTAGATTTTTCTTCTGTTCATTCACTTTGCATTTAGTTAATTGATAAATATAATCTATTAACATGTCTATTTTTGAAAGCATTCTTATTTTACAGCATTTGTTCACACCTGCCTAAAACCCCTACTTCCACATTTCAAAAAAGGACCCGTGTGTGTCAAAACTGAAGATGTTAGAGCTGAACCCGAATTTATTCATAATTCATCTCATCATCAGTATTAATATAACCAGCCACCATCATGCCTATGGCTTCTTATAAACAAAGTCTAGTATTAAATCAAAAGTGGACTTTTAGTTTGCTGCAAGGTAAACCATTTTAAATGTTTTAAACCTACTCAATAATATATTTTTTATTTCAAATTACCCTCAGTGTTTTGTGTTCTGTCCATTAGCCTGGCCTGCCTGTATTTCCCAGTATAAGTAATGCGTTTTACCATTTACAACTGGAAGAGCTGCATGAAGAGCAGAACTTGTCTTTTGAGCTGTGTTTTAGCTGTAAGCAATGCCTCCCTCTGTGCCTACAGTTAATGTTGTTTAATGATATGTGAAGGCACATTCCTGATAAGGAAAGCATGTTGTGTTAAAAGGCCAGGAATACTGCTTTTGAAAAGCAACATCTAGTTATGAGAGTTAGCCATGCTCAGAACCCCTTGTGATTTAAAGACCGCATCTGTTTTTGCTTATTTTGGGTCAAACTGTATTGTTGCTCACTAGAGTAACAGCAATCCAAACAAAGGCATTATCAGAGCTAGTTTTATAAGAGCTTGATAAACTTCTATAGATTGTTTGTTTTTAAATTGCTTTTGGATTGTGATGATCTTTACAACCCAGACGTACCTCTCCCTTGTCAATTATGAAACCACTGTGAAACTCTTCAGGGTAGGTTTAGGGTATTACAGTTGGTTTAACGAAGCACTTTTGATTCAATCAAAAGCTTTTGATGGTACTTTTTTAAATTGCAGAAACCTTAACAGAATCCCACAGTGAGGAATCGGATTCGGATCAGTCAGATGTGCCAGAGATGGACTCAGAAATTGAGCAGGAAACCCAGCTCACTTATCGACGACAGGTTTGTGTCCTGCAGTTTCACTCTGCAGTTGCGGGAAGTTAAAATAATCAAGGTGTGCCGACCATAAAACAGGTATTCACAGCAATGAAGTCCACTATACAGCACGATATGTGTACAAAACGCTGGTGTGATTTCTTGTTCACATAAATAAAGAAAATAGAGTTCTGATCAGTACAGACTGTGGATTCTTTCAGATCAGTGTACTTAATTATAGACACACTGTGTTATGTTCAAGCATTAACTACACAAGTTGCCTTAGGGATGCATTGGGGGATAATCAACTGCATATGCATTTTTTTTTTATAAAGGTTTACAAAGAAGATCTACCTCAGCTTAAAGAGAAATGCAAAGAAAAACAGAGAGCATATGCAGCAAAGAAAAGGGTGAGCCCTCCGACAAGCAGCATTCGACTGCACTTCATCCACGGGTAAGCACAGTTCTGATAGCTGGTTGTCTGAGCTATTGAGGTCTGTGTCTTGGAAGGCACTCTTATCTGATTTTGCTGAAACTATTTATAGGTATTTTGTTGTGCAGTACTGTACTATTCTTCACGTGCGGCAATGCGTCGTTTATATTCTTGATGGGGGGATGCATGTGCTTCTTTTTATATAAAAAATGGTGCAACGTTTACACTGGAGGAAAAGATGCTCAAGATGTCTGGTGTTTCACAGTTGCTGTACAAAATGTCAGTGCGATATTGCAGATGGGCCGAGGGGTAATGATGGTTAGATACTAAGTAGGAGAGGCATCGCCTTTCCTGTTCCACTTTGAACTCGCCTGAAATCTGCACATCCTTTGAAAAAAGGCATGACCTTTTTAAGGGCAATGCATAGTACTGCCCCTGAAGCTAAACACAGTTGCCCTTTTGTATATGTTGTTCCCTGCTTAGTACCTTCAAGATGCTGGATATTGATAGGAAGGGATCAATTCCAATCTTGCATAATGCAATGTAATACAATACAATACAATACAATGCTATACTATATATTCTTCTTGTACCACCTTTCCTGTAGACAAGTATTTCAAGGTGATTAACAAATAGTTCTCTAGTGCAGAGCAAAGCTGCTGAAAAATAAATAAATAGAGGTTTTAGACTAGATATAGATCGCAGTGCAATGAAACTACCTCCTCAGGCACTGAATTATTTAATGCTCCGTGGCATGATACCTTCAGATCAGTCATAAAGACTGTGAGTGTTGGTGCATATGGTGCTCTTTGTCAAGGGTCTCTGTGTGTGAGTATTTTTGTATCTGTTCTGCACGGGATCAGGTACAGGGGTTATGACTGCAGGAGCAACCTCTTTTATACCCAGACTGGGGAGATTGTGTACCACGTGGCGGCAGTGGGAGTGGTGTACAATCGGCAGCAGAACACACAGCGCTTCTACCTGGGACACGATGATGACATTCTGTGTTTGGCCATTCACCCACTGAAGGACTATATTGCAACCGGCCAGGTAAAGCCGTGGAATGCTTTTGCACAGTTTTATTTTTCATTTTTGAAGGAGTGCTGTTAAAAAAAAAAAAAAAAAGCCATTGTGTAACTCCATGGTCAGACAAATCCACTTTCCCTTTTTTCACCCAGAATCCATAAAGATTGCCCAGTGACATTAAATGTAAAGTACATTTAAATGCTGATGGCTGCGTTATATATTGTTTTTTATTAGTATTTCTCTTTTCTAGGTGGGACGCGATTCCTCCATTCATATATGGGACTCTGAGATGCTGAAAACCTTGTCAATATTAAAAGGGCACCACCAGTATGGAGTGTGTGCTCTTGATTTCTCAGGTATTACACACAAAGCTGTACAACTACAAATACATTTCCTCGTTAAGAAGATTTAATGGTTTAATAAAACTGCTAAAGTTAAAGAAGTCGCTTCGCTTCCTAATATAAGGCCTATTTTGTTTTTTAATGATGGAATCGGGTGGGGAGGTGGGAATGACATACTGTTAAATCAAACAGTACAGTTCTCCTGGAGGGGGGGTCTCCTTTATTTAATCTGGTTCATGTCTATTGCTGGATGGTTCCTATTTCTAGAATCCTAAAAAGAAAAACAAACACAATACAGTCCCTAATGGCTTCACTTGTGCCTGAGACATGGTTGCAATCCTTCTACCACTGCCAAGAGAGCTTTTAATTAGTCTGGCCAACAGTCACAATGTGCTTTGTTTGTAAAATGCACTAGGGAGCTGTGTGTGGCTGTCAGGGAAGGATGAAGGTATATTAAATTGTTTTGTTATTCAATAAAGTACAGGCACTCCGCAGGAGAAATCATTCTGAGCCAAGATATTATTATTATTATTATTATTATTATTAATTTTAATGTACGCTTTAAAGAGTAGAATATGCATTCTTGATGCAATTGTAATACATGCTTATGTGGTACACCTCTGCATTGAATTGGAGTAGGTAGGTATTAATTTCTGCACTCACAGCTAAACCTGATCCAGATGGCACTTGAACTGCCCTGTGCAGCTCTGTCCACACCACGAATGGTCAGTAGCTTTGTGTGTTCACTTGCATAGAAATCCCTGGGATCTCTTACAAAACCATGTGGTTTTAGATAGTATTGTCAGCTATTAATAAACCAAAAGTGATGCATTACAAATGTTGAACCAAGGGATTCTGATTTCAATGGAGAGATATGAATAATGCTTCTGAAATACTGGCTGAAAACACATAAATGTGTAATGAAAAGAAGCGAACACAGGAAAACAGAGGGTGATAGTAACATTCAGTCCACTTCACTGGGAAAAAATAGAATATTCATGATTTTTTTTGGGGGGGCTTATTGGTTGATCTCATTTCCATTTTTTTATTAGCGGATGGTAAGTGCGTGGCTTCAGTGGGACTCGATGACAATCACACTATTGTTCTGTGGGACTGGAAAAAAGGAGAAAAACTGTCAGCAATCAGGTAGGTCCAGAAATCCGAGCTGCATGTGGGGCTCATTGTTATCCAAAAGCCTATTAAAATAACACTGCACTTCAAGGTTACATTTCTGATGGATTTATTAGCTGTAATTCCTTTAAGAGAGTCATTGTAAATCATCTTGCTACTCATGTCCGTTCCTCAACGCACTGGAAGAAAATACCGATTATAGATTAAGGTAGAAATGGGCTTCAATTATAATATTTTAAATATTAAGTACTGAGCCACTATTACCTAGACGCCAGTTGAAATCTTGCTGTGTCTTACCTTCCCAAACGTGATTAATTATAGAGGGGATCCCTTCTGGTTTGGAAATCGTTTTTCTTCCAGGACGACGACCGCTTAACCCTGTCACAGCAGCAATAAAAAAAGGAGATTGATCTTCTACTCATTCTCCTTCTCCTCTGCTCGCTCTTGATTTTTTTTTTTTTTTTTTTTTTTTTTTGATTACCGTTTTCAGATTGCGTTTTATTTGCAGTCTGTTTCTGCAAGTTGTTTCCTGCTCCAGTGAATTGTTTACAATCCATTTAATGGTCTTCCAGTTTTAATTATGAAGTGTTTTTAAAATATAAATAAAAAACAAACAAGAAAAAGGCTGACAGTGTAATCTGCTTTGCATTCACCAGTCTGCTGAAGCAGTCAGTGCTAAACTAATCTGACAGAGCCTGCCTTGTACAATGACATTCTAAAACCCATTGCTGTAGTTTAGGTTCATCTCGGGGGACACACAAAGGCCAAAGGCTGGCTTACCTAAACACCTCCATTAAAGAGCTGCAATTCACTATGTTAATGTAACAGTATTCAGCTTTCATTCGACTTTATGATGCAAAATTAGTTAATTCTATAGGGTGATGCAAAACTTTTGGCCAGAGCTGTATATATATATATATATTGTAAACAGATTAGCCGTAGATCAGGTTCATGCCTCTTTAAGAATGTGACCCAGAGATAAAACTGATTTTTAATGCACTTGCGCGCACTTTTATTCACAATATAAATCAAAAACAAACAAACACCTAGCTCTCATTGAGCACTAACTAAACATATGCAGGTCCCTGACTGACACGCAGGGCAGCTAAGCTATTTACCTGACATATAACATGAAAATAAACACCAACAGATTTTATAAAAACCAAACGTAGGGTTTTTTTTTTTTTTTTTTTTCACACAGACCTTTACGACTTCCAGTTGGGCTCTTCGTTCCACATCAGCAGCCCTGAGCAACTTGGCTGCTTTCCTTAAATACCCTGCACCTGGCTCTAATTTACCAAGACAGCCAGGTGCAGCGGATAATTAACAATAAAACAATTAACACAATGAACACATTTAAACAAGCAAATTAAACAAAAGCAATTAAATCAAACAAAATGTGCATTTTCACATGTTTTTAGGCAGGGAGGAATCTGATCCTCCCCCTGCCACAATATATATATATATATATATATATATATATATTATATATATATATATATATATATATATATATATATATATATATATATTCACGATCGTTTGTATTATTTTCAGGGGAAGCAAAGATAAAATCTTTGTCATCAAGATGAATCCATACATGCCTGAGAAGCTCAT
>NW_024472571.1:0-13379 GCF_017654505.1 Polyodon spathula | reverse complement strand
GTTTTTTTTTTAAATCCTCAAAAGTAAAAACTAAAGCTAAGGTTTACAATTGAGAACTTCCGAGTCGGCAGAGACAACATCCACTGGACAACCAACACAGCCAAGGATATGCTCCAGCACTGGTGCCAGCATTTAAACTAGGAGACCCCACAAGCCCAAACATCTCCAGGGAGGGGGCATCAAACATAGTGAATCTGTGTAAAAACTTCAAGCCAACAGAGAGCCAAGACAGCCTCCTGAGCAAAGGCCTCTCTTTCATACCCACACCGCAAACAACAGCAAAACAGAAGCGTATACTACTAGCAGAAACACAAGACTACCACAGGAGGCTAAAAATCGCAACTTTCTTTGAAGATGAAGAAGACTCAAATCGGATACCCTTCCTACCCAAATCCAACTGGGAACCAAAGAACAACCAAGTTCCACAGGAAATCACAGAGATCATTCTTGAAGACCTAAAAGCAATACACAGCCTTAACCCAGGGAACTACAAAACAGAAGACAACCTAACGGCACCAGAAAGGATAGCACTTAAGGAATTACAAAAACATACTGACATCATTTTCAAACCAGCAGACAAGGGCAGCTCAATAGTAATAATGGATAGAGAAGACTACATCTTTGAAGCCAACAGGCAACTAAACAATCCAGAACACTACAGGAAATTAGACGCACCAATTTATCTTGATTCCGCTCAGGAAATTAATAGAATAATACAAACACTAACAGACCAAAAAATAATTACCAAAAAACAAGCACACTATCTCAGGGGGGCAGACACACCCAGAGCACGCCTTTTTTACACGCTACCAAAAATACACAAATCGCCAGACACTTGGACTATCCCACACACCATACCACCAGGCAGACCGATAGTATCGGACTGCAACAGCGAATCATATAGAATTGCAGAATACATAGATCACTTTTTAAACCCCCTATCCACCAAACACACTAGCTACCTCAAAGACACATATGATTTCATAGAAAAAATTAAAACACTCAAACTAACAGAAACTGCTTTTCTTTTTACAATAGACATAGACAGCTTGTACACAAACATAGAGACCAACGCAGGCATTGCAGCTGTCAGGAAATGCTTGAATCTGAACCCAGATCCAACCAGACCAGACGAAGAATTGATCAAACTCCTGGAAATCAGCTTAACAAAAAATGACTTTGAATTTGACAACCAATTCTACCTACAGACCAAAGGAACAGCGATGGGGAAACGCTTTGCGCCATCGTATGCCAACATCTACATGGCCGACTGGGAAGAGACGATCCTCCGCAGATGCCCACAGAGACCAACGCACTATTTCAGGTACCTAGATGACATTTGGGGCACTTGGACACATAGCATAGACGAATTTAAAAATTTCATCTCTTTACTTAACACACACCATCAGTCCATCAAAGTGAAATACACCACACATAGCAGCGAAGTAAACTTTCTAGACACGACCACTTACAAA
The DNA here is from genome assembly GCF_017654505.1 of Polyodon spathula. Classification (NCBI taxonomy): domain Eukaryota; kingdom Metazoa; phylum Chordata; class Actinopteri; order Acipenseriformes; family Polyodontidae; genus Polyodon; species Polyodon spathula. Next base: position 11,904 of record NW_024472571.1, on the reverse strand, counting down.
GGAACACATTTTTCACAAACACACCAGCTAGACACCAAAGTATATTTTAAAGAAACTGATACACACACTTTATTACACAAAACAAGCTACCACCCTAAACACACCTTTAGAGGTTTAATCAAATCACAGCTACTCAGATTCCACAGAATTTGCACACAACCTACTGACTTCCAGGCAGCTACCAAAATCTTATTCACAGCACTCAGGCAAAGGGGGTACTCCCGTTCCTTCCTCAGAGGAATAAGGAAAACCTTCCTAGAACAAAAGCCTACAGACAACAAAAAGATTATTCCACTTATAACTACCTACTCACATTTTAGTGTTGCAGCTAACTCACAGGTCAAGCAAAATCTAACCAACAAATTACAAGACACCAACCTTCTTACAGGGCACAAGGTAATCTCAGCCTACAGAAAAAACAAAAACTTGAACAACTACTTAGTGTCCAGTAAACTGCCTGCACTTAATCGCAAACCAACAAAAGCACCACGACACTTCAAACAACTTACCACACTCCAGAGCAAAACCACAGGCACCACATACAACATTCCACAAACCTTTACACAAAACAGCAGTAACTGCATCTATGCGATACAATGCGATACATGCAAAATTATTTACATTGGAGAAACAGGCAACACTATCCGAGTAAGACTAACACAACACATCTATAATATCAAACACAAAAAAGAATCGCAAACACCTCTAGTAGCACACTTTCTACAACACAACTTAGAATCTCTGAGAATTACAGGGCTGGAGAGGAACCAGAACTGGACAATCGGAGAAAGGAAATGGAGAGAAAAAGACTGGATCAACAAACTACAAACTGCTTTCCCACTGGGCCTAAACATTAGGAACTCCACGATAGACCTACACTAGAAAAAGAGATTTGAAACAAACAAAAAAACAGAAAAATAAATCCAAAAATAGTCAGATGGCCCGTCCACCTTTTTTTCCCTGGACAACCAACCAAGTCTAGGGTTCTCAGGGAAACAAAGTTCCTACCTAACCCTAACCCTCTTCGCCCTCCAGGCCCCTCCCCACGTCCCACCTCCTCTTCCTCCCTCAGGGCTCCTTCTCTTCCTCTTCCCCCTCAGGGCTCCTCCTCTTCTTCTTCCCCCTCAGGGCTCCTCCTCCACCCACCTCACTCACCTTCATTTCATCCACCTTGACAATTATCTAGCTCAAACCACCCAGCTCTTGCTATACTACATAAAGATATCCGTAGGTATTTATAACTCATTCAACTAGTCACAAGCCTACCTGTGCTTACTTTTAATTATGTTATTATTTATTAAAATGAATACAAAATATTACATTGTCGCCAAACTGGTATTTGGGCATTATATGGGTTACTATTTTATGCAATTTAAATTATTAGAAAATAATATGTAGTTATTTATTTATTATGTGATTAGCTTCCCCATTAAGAGCCACAAATAAGTACATTTAGAATTATGGCTCACTGAGTAACGTGCAAATAATGTTATTCCAAGAACTATTTATAACTCCAAGTACTAGCTAACAGCATCATTATGGTTCATTGTCATTACTGAAGATAAATTCTAATTAGTAAAATTATTATATTGTCACCAAACTGATAATTGCACATTATATAGGTAAATATTTTATACCATTTAAATTATTAAAAAATAATATATATGTATTTAAAATGTGATTAGCTTTCCAGTTAAGAGCCACAAATCAGTACATTTAGAATTATGGCTCACGAGTTAATATGCAAATAATGTTATTCCGAGAACTATTTATAAATCTTAGATCCAGCCGTCAAAACAGCAAGACAGCATTGTTGTGGTTTTCATTCATTAGAGGACATATATTAACATCAGTAAAACTATTATAATGTCACCAAAATGTTAATTGGCAATTACACGTTTTATACAAATTTTTTATACAATTTTAGTTATTAAAAAAATAAAAGTAATTTTAATATAATTAGCTTTACAGTTAAGTAGATCAAATCACTAACTATATAATTATGGGTAATATGCAAATATACTGGCCTTTGTTGGAATCCATTTCATATTCGGCCGTCAACACCATAAGCAACCGACAGGGGGAATGTTCCCGAACTGCATGCAATCTTCTATTCACCAGATGTAAACAATTGTAAGTTTGTCTACGAACATCCGATCCAGACGCATGATACGTCTTTGCAAAGCTACAAAACTGCTTCTTCATACAAGACCACTCTCGAGTTTGTACCCCCATGCATATTCAGCTACGAGGCACAACACGAGCAGTCAAACAGACGCCATCGCACTCTCATCAGCCTCGTTCAGGATTATGACAGAGGCGACGCGTGCAAGCGTGCTTCCCAAAATGGCCGCCCCCATGCTTGCTTCAGTTTCACAGCACAACAGCAGATCATTCAACACATTAACAGCAAACAGAGTCCAGATTCTCCCGAGGTAAAAGAAAACCCCATTGCCATTTACACATGTTTACCGGGGTTGCTTTTTGGCTGTAAGGCTTAATCTTCCTTTTTGTTTGTCATAATCAAAAGTGTGTCAGCCTCCGTTTTCTGCGTTTGTTTTTATGTTACTGTGTTGTTTTTAGCTATTAATTATTTATCTTACTGTCCCCACTCATTCTTTTTTGTGCACACACAAGGTATCTGCATGGTTTTAATATAACTGTGTTTTAGTTGCTTTTTATTGTTATATGTTTGCTATGTTTAGTGTATTTATCTTGTGTAGCAGCTACAGCAATCACTGTATTTATTTTGTGTAGATGCTCCACCACTCACACACTGCATTCAGTGTATTTATTTTGTGTAGATGCTCCACCACTCACACACTGCATTCAGTGTATTTATTTTGTGTAGATGCTCCACCACTCACACACTGCATTCAGTGTATTTATTTTGTGTAGATGCTCCACCACTCACACACTGCATTCAGTGTATTTATTTTGTGTAGATGCTCCACCACTCACACACTGCATTCAGTGTATTTATTTTGTGTAGATGCTCCACCACTCACACACTGCATTCAGTGTATTTATTTTGTGTAGATGCTCCACCACTCACACACTGCATTCAGTGTATTTATTTTGTGTAGATGCTCCACCACTCACACACTGCAATCAGTGTATTTATTTTGTGTAGATGCTCCACCACTCACACACTGCAATCAGTGTATTTATTTTGTGTAGATGCTCCACCACTCACACACTGCATTCAGTGTATTTATTTTGTGTAGATGCTCCACCACTCACACACTGCATTCAGTGTATTTATTTTGTGATGCTCCAGATGCTCCACCACTCACACACTGCATTCAGTGTATTTATTTTGTGTAGATGCTCCACCACTCACACACTGCAATCAGTGTATTGTGTAGATGCTCCACCACTCACACACTGCATTCAGTGTATTTATTTTGTGTAGATGCTCCACCACTCACACACTGCAATCAGTGTATTTATTTTGTACCTGTGCTCCACCACTCACTACACCACCACTGTATTGTGCAATGCAGCCAGTGTATATTTTGTGTAGATGCTCCACCACTCACACACTGCAATTACAGTGTATTTATTTTACTAGATGCTCCACCACTCACACACTGTCTGTAGCTGATTCCAGTGTTTCTGGAAGGATTTATTTTGATTTATAACAAGAGAAAAGACACGAACACTGCTTTAAGCGTATTGAGCAAAATTGACCATCTATGTCAGGCTCTCAAGCAGGCTGTGAATGTGGTAGGAGGCTGAAAATTGGTACAGACTAACTGCAATACATGCAGATAATCACTGCAGAAGTACAACTGTTTGTGGACCTTTTGCTTCCGATGCTGTACCTATTTATATGTTTGTGGACCTTTTGCTTCCGATGCTGTACCTATCCTTAGGTGTCACACATTTCACTGTATTGTGCTATACTTGAAAATGTCAATTTTGAAGTGTTTTTTCAGCCATGCAACCACATAGAAACTCCATTTGAAGGGCTGTGGTATTAGACCTACAGTCTGTAGCTGATTCCAGTGTTTCTGGAAGGATTCCTGCAAAAATTGATTTATAACAAGAAAAAAGACACGAACACTGCTTTAAGCGTATTGAGCAAAATTGACCATCTATGTCAGGCTCTCAAGCAGGCTGTGAATGTGGTAGGAGGCTGAAAATTGGTACAGACTAACTGCAATACATGCAGATAATCACTGCAGAAGTACAAGTTTGTGGACCTTTTGCTTCCGATGCTGTACCTATCCTTAGGTGGCACATTTCACTGTATTGTGCTATACTTGAAAATGTCAATTTTGAAGTGTTTTTTCAGCCAAGCAACCACATAGAAACTCCATTTGAAGGGCTGTGGTATTAGACCTACAGTCTGTAGCTGATTCCAGTGTTTCTGGAAGGATTCCTGCAAAAATTGATTTATAACAAGAGAAAAGACACGAACACTGCTTTAAGCGTATTGAGCAAAATTGACCATCTATGTCAGGCTCTCAAGCAGGCTGTGAATGTGGTAGGAGGCTGAAAATTGGTACAGACTAACTGCAATACATGCAGATAATCACTGCAGAAGTACAAGTTTGTGGACCTTTTGCTTCCGATGCTGTACCTATCCTTAGGTGGCACATTTCACTGTATTGTGCTATACTTGAAAATGTCAATTTTGAAGTGTTTTTTCAGCCATGCAACCACATAGAAACTCCATTTGAAGGGCTGTGGTATTAGACCTACAGTCTGTAGCTGATCCCAGTGTTTCTGGAAGGATTCCTGCAAAAATTGATTTATAACAAGAAAAAAGACACGAACACTGCTTTAAGCGTATTGAGCAAAATTGACCATCTATGTCAGGCTCTCAAGCAGGCTGTGAATGTGGTTGGAGGCTGAAAATTGGTAAAGACTAACTGTAATACATGCAGATAATCACTGCAGAAGTACAAGTTTGTGGACCTTTTGCTTCCGATGCTGTACCTATCCTTATATGGCACATTTCACTGTATTGTGCTATACTTGAAAATGTCAATTTTGAAGTGTTTTTTCAGCCATGCAACCACATAGAAACTCCATTTGAAGGGCTGTGGTATTAGACCTACAGTCTGTAGCTGATTCCAGTGTTTCTGGAAGGATTCCTGCAAAAATTGATTTATAACAAGAAAAAAGACACGAACACTGCTTTAAGCGTATTGAGCAAAATTGACCATCTATGTCAGGCTCTCAAGCAGGCTGTGAATGTGGTAGGAGGCTGAAAATTGGTAAAGACTAACTGTAATACATGCAGATAATCACTGCAGAAGTACAAGTTTGTGGACCTTTTGCTTCCGATGCTGTACCTATCCTTAGGTGTCACATTTCACTGTATTGTGCTATACTTGAAAATGTCAATTTTGAAGTGTTTTTTCAGCCATGCAACCACATAGAAACTCCATTTGAAGGGCTGTGGTATTAGACCTACAGTCTGTAGCTGATTCCAGTGTTTCTGGAAGGATTCCTGCAAAAATTGATTTATAACAAGAAAAAAGACACGAACACTGCTTTAAGCGTATTGAGCAAAATTGACCATCTATGTCAGGCTCTCAAGCAGGCTGTGAATGTGGTAGGAGGCTGAAAATTGGTAAAGACTAACTGTAATACATGCAGATAATCACTGCAGAAGTACAAGTTTGTGGACCTTTTGCTTCCGATGCTGTACCTATCCTTAGGTGGCACATTTCACTGTATTGTGCTATACTTGAAAATGTCAATTTTGAAGTGTTTTTTCAGCCAAGCAACCACATAGAAACTCCATTTGAAGGGCTGTGGTATTAGACCTACAGTCTGTAGCTGATTCCAGTGTTTCTGGAAGGATTCCTGCAAAAATTGATTTATAACAAGAGAAAAGACACGAACACTGCTTTAAGCGTATTGAGCAAAATTGACCATCTATGTCAGGCTCTCAAGCAGGCTGTGAATGTGGTAGGAGGCTGAAAATTGGTACAGACTAAATGTAATACATGCAGATAATCACTGCAGAAGTACAAGTTTGTGGACCTTTTGCTTCCGATGCTGTACCTATCCTTAGGTGTCACATTTCACTGTATTGTGCTATACTTGAAAATGTCAATTTTGAAGTGTTTTTTCAGCCAAGCAACCACATAGAAACTCAATTTGAAGGGCTGTGGTATTAGACCTACAGTCTGTAGCTGATTCCAGTGTTTCTGGAAGGATTCCTGCAAAAATTGATTTATAACAAGAAAAAAGACACGAACACTGCTTTAAGCGTATTGAGCAAAATTGACCATCTATGTCAGGCTCTCAAGCAGGCTGTGAATGTGGTAGGAGGCTGAAAATTGGTACAGACTAACTGCAATACATGCAGATAATCACTGCAGAAGTATAAGTTTGTGGACTTTTTGCTTCAGATGCTGTACCTATCCTTAGGTAGCACATTTCACTGTATTGTGCTATACTTGAAAATGTCAATTTTGAAGTGTTTTTTCAGCCATGCAACCACATAGAAACTCAATTTGAAGGGCTGTGGTATTAGACCTACAGTCTGTAGCTGATCCCAGTGTTTCTGGAAGGATTCCTGCAAAAATTGATTTATAACAAGAAAAAAGACACGAACACTGCTTTAAGCGTATTGAGCAAAATTGACCATCTATGTCAGGCTCTCAAGCAGGCTGTGAATGTGGTAGGAGGCTGAAAATTGGTACAGACTAACTGCAATACATGCAGATAATCACTGCAGAAGTACAAGTTTGTGGACCTTTTGCTTCCGATGCTGTACCTATCCTTAGGTGTCACATTTCACTGTATTGTGCTATACTTGAAAATGTCAATTTTGAAGTGTTTTTTCAGCCAAGCAACCACATAGAAACTCCATTTGAAGGGCTGTGGTATTAGACCTACAGTCTGTAGCTGATTCCAGTGTTTCTGGAAGGATTCCTGCAAAAATTGATTTATAACAAGAAAAAAGACACGAACACTGCTTTAAGCGTATTGAGCAAAATTGACCATCTATGTCAGGCTCTCAAGCAGGCTGTGAATGTGGTAGGAGGCTGAAAATTGGTACAGACTAACTGCAATACATGCAGATAATCACTGCAGAAGTACAAGTTTGTGGACCTTTTGCTTCCGATGCTGTACCTATCCTTAGGTGGCACATTTCACTGTATTGTGCTATACTTGAAAATGTCAATTTTGAAGTGTTTTTTCAGCCAAGCAACCACATAGAAACTCAATTGGAAGGGCTGTGGTATTAGACCTACAGTCTGTAGCTGATTCCAGTGTTTCTGGAAGGATTCCTGCAAAAATTAATTTATAACAAGAAAAAAGACACGAACACTGCTTTAAGCGTATTGAGCAAAATTGACCATCTATGTCAGGCTCTCAAGCAGGCTGTGAATGTGGTAGGAGGCTGAAAATTGGTACAGACTAACTGCAATACATGCAGATAATCACTGCAGAAGTACAAGTTTGTGGACCTTTTGCTTCCGATGCTGTACCTATCCTTAGGTGTCACATTTCACTGTATTGTGCTATACTTGAAAATGTCAATTTTGAAGTGTTTTTTCAGCCAAGCAACCACATAGAAACTCCATATGAAGTGCTGTGGTATTAGACCTACAGTCTGTAGCTGATTCCAGTGTTTCTGGAAGGATTCCAGCAAAAATTGATTTATAACAAGAAAAAAGACACGAACACTGCTTTAAGCGTATTGAGCAAAATTGACCATCTATGTCAGGCTCTCAAGCAGGCTGTGAATGTGGTAGGAGGCTGAAAATTGGTAAAGACTAACTGTAATACATGCAGATAATCACTGCAGAAGTACAAGTTTGTGGACCTTTTGCTTCCGATGCTGTACCTATCCTTAGGTGTCACATTTCACTGTATTGTGCTATACTTGAACATGTCAATTTTTAAGTGTTTTTTCAGCCAAGCAACCACATAGAAACTCCATTTGAAGGGCTGTGGTATTAGACCTACAGTCTGTAGCTGATTCCAGTGTTTCTGGAAGGATTCCTGCAAAAATTGATTTATAACAAGAAAAAAGACACGAACACTGCTTTAAGCGTATTGAGCAAAATTGACCATCTATGTCAGGCTCTCAAGCAGGCTGTGAATGTGGTTGGAGGCTGAAAATTGGTAAAGACTAAATGTAATACATGCAGATAATCACTGCAGACATACAAGTTTGTGGACCTTTTGCTTCCGATGCTGTACCTATCCTTAGGTGTCACATTTCACTGTATTGTGCTGTTACTTGAACATGACAATTTTTAAGTGTTTTTTCAGTCATGCAACCAACTTCTGTGATCATATTGTCCCATGGTCAGCTGTCCAGCTCGCTGCTGTGGTCATGTTTTCCCCTGGTCAGCTGTTCACCTCGCTGCTGCAGAAGTTTGTTTGGGGCCGGGACAATGTTCTCAACAGACTGGTGTTTTTTCTCATTTGTTAAACTTTGAAGAGGACCTGCAGGTTTATCTTGTAGTCTTTACTGCTGTGATGTTAGGCTTTTTTTATTTGAGAGTCTGTGTTGGATAATGTGCTTTTTGTCAGTGAAGTTGCTTTTAAAAAACAAGAAAATATAATGTACACAATCTCAAACTCACTGTTTGACAATTAAAAAAAAGAAAGAAATTTAATTTCTTTACAACAACAGTTCTACCAAATGGCCACACGATGGCAGCATTGGATAAGGAATGCGGAGAGCTACGTTCTGCCCGTCTTCATAAAGTTCACTGCCTGCTCTGCCCGTTGTAACCCGCTCGACGGAGCCGCGCTGAATTAATGAGTTCACCCGGGGCGTGTCTCAGTGTGAAACAGCTGGACCTCATTAAATATGTTGGTCGGTGGAAGAAGGAAGTCAAGCGAGGAGGTGTTTGCATTTGTTTTGCAGATTACGATGGACGGAGCTCTTAAACCAAGTGATTGCACAACCAGTGAAGTTCATTTTAAAAAGCAATTCCAGTTATACTGTCAATATGATTGTTTGGTGTGTTTTAAGAGTGTTTCAGAAATGTCTTTATATTTGAATGGGGGGTCCAGGTTAATCCGAGTCATTTGAAAGGACTGCTGAGCTGTCCAGTTTTAAAAACGAAAGGTTGGTTTCCTATAACCAGCAGTTCTATTAAATGACCACAAGATGGCAGCATGAGAGCATTTCACAAGCGCAGCGGTGCCTGAAATGCGCTCCGAGTTTAGGAATGGAGGAGGAGCGGGCGCTGCGGTTCCTCCACTCCGCGTCCCGGGTGCCGTTTGTTCTGCTTTGATTTCTGTATTTTCTCATTTGATCTCTTCTAAAACTAGAAGCCATTCAAGGGGTGTCTTTTTATTTTATTATTTCTTATGTAGTAATTGGTGATTTTGTATTTGCTATAATGTTGTACTGTTCTGTCCTACGTGTTTTATTTAATTACATTTTGGTAAAATATGACATCAATGAACTTGCTAGTCTTGCATGACACATTCTAACTACTGTATTTCCACCCAGTATTTTAACATAGAATTCAAAATATATATTGCCTTTCTTTACATTTGTTTTTTGTAGGTTTTCACAGAAGAAAATGTCTGTGATCTCGAGCTGCTGGTTATGCTGATTGACCAATTAAATAAATAATTAAATAAATAAAAGCATTATTATTAATTTAGAAGCAACAAGAAAAAAAAAAAATACTGTTGTGTTTAATTCATGCACAAAATGGATTGATTATGAAAAACGAGTCATAAGGAAAGAAACCAGTAGACGTGCTGACAGGCCCTCTGCTGTTTACAACGAGTATTAAACCAGTAGACGTGCTGACAGGCCTGAGCTGTTTACAACGAGTATTACATATAATTCAGTGAATTCAGCAATAACTTCATTATTTATACACAGCATGCAACAATTGAAATAATTCACTAGGCCCTAATGACTGGGAATTTCACATGACTGGGAATACTGTATGCATCTGTTGGTCACAGATACCTTTAAAAAAAGTATGTATCTGGTGTGACCACCATTTGTGACACATCTTTCGCATAGAGTTTTGAAGTTGCTGTATTTTAACAATATATTGAAAATGTCTTTATTTTTGCACAGGGGTAATGTTAATCCCATGGAAAACATTTTCAGCTTCCAGGAATTGTGTACAGATCCTTGCGACATGGGGCCGTGCATTATCATGCTGAAACATGAGGTGATGGCGGCGGATGAATGGCACGACAATGGGCCTCAGGATCTCGTCACGGTATCTCTGTGTTGCCATCGATAAAATGCAATTGTGTTCGTTGTCCGTAGCTTATGCCTGCCCATACCATAACCCCACCGCCACCATGGGGCACTCTGTTCACAACGTTGACATCAGCAAACCGCTTGCCCACACAATGCCATACATGCTGACTGCCATCTGCCCGGTACAGTTGAAACCGGGATTCATCCGTGAACAGCACACTTCTCCAGCGTGCCAGTGGCATTCGAAGGTGATCATTTGCCCACTGAAGTCAGGTCAAGACCCTGGTGAGGACGACGAGCACGCAGATGAGCTTCCCTGAGATGGTTACTGACAGTTTGTGCAGAAGTTCTTCGGTTGTGCAAACCTACAGTTTGATCAGCTGTCCGAGTGGCTGGTCTCAGACGATCCCGCAGGTGAAGAAGCCGGATGTGGAGGTCCTGGGCTGGCGTGGTTACACGTGGTCTGTGTTTGTGAGGCCGGTTGGACGTACTGCCAAATTCTCTAAAACAATGTTGGAGGCGGCTTATGGTAGAGAAATGAACATTCAATTCTCTGGCAACAGCTCTGGTGGACATTCCTGCAGTCAGCATGCCAATTGCACGCTCCCTCAAAACTTGAGACATCTGTGGCATTGTGTTCTGTGACAAAACTGCACGTTTTAGAGTGGCCTTTTTTATTGTCCCCAGCACAAGGTGCACCTGTGTAATGATCATGCTGTTTAATCAGCTTCTTGATATGCCACACCTGTCAGGTGGATGGATTATCTTGGCAAAGGAGACATGCTCACTAACAGGAAAGTAAACAAATGTGTGCACAAAATTTGAGAGAAATAAGCTTTTTGTGCATATGGAAAATTTCTGGGATCTCCGAAACATGGGACAACACTTTACATGTTGCGTTTATATTTTTGTTCAGTGTATTTTGTGAGAATCTCTCTTTTGCTTTGCCCTGTATAAATTAAACCCTTCATTTTTTCCACTGTTGATATTCTGTTATTTTTGATTGTCTGAGCGAGGATCTTGCTGCAGAAGCAAAGGAGCCGCACACACGAGGGTTTGCTCATAATGTCTGCGTGTCTCAGTGAAACCAGGCCCTTCCTCTATGAAAACATTACACAGCTCAGCATGTCTATTTATTAAATGGTTACTTCATATAATCTGTTTTTTTCCCCCAAGTATTACATTTCTTCCCATTTGATATGACATGGTATTTGTTCTGTATATTTATTTCTAGTGCAGTTTGTGCTTGGATCATTACTGTGCCGTGATTAATCAGATACAAGGAGATTTCTTTAAAGCAGACCCACAACACAATGATACAGCATGACTGGTGTTCTCTGATTACGAGATTTCAAATAATAATTGATAAATGAACACCAGAGTTGTCGTTGAAACATTGTGTTTTGTGCTTGTTTTTTTTTCTCACGTCTGTTTGTTTGAATCTGTCAAAGATACAATAGAAGTGACTTTTATTGGCTATTTTCAACAGTAAACACCTGCATGGTGTGCAAATTATTAGTTAAAGTACTGGAGGGAATATGACAGCAGGTTTGAGTAGCTCTCTGGCTGGCTCAGTTGTTAGAGCATTGGACTCTGAGTTCTAGGGTAGATTGTTCAAGTCCCATGTGAAGCAGAGTTTTTAAAAATATTGTTTAATTTGCCTTTTTATCAATAAGGTTTTGGGTTCGAATCCAGTTCAAGTCACATATGAAACTAAGCTGAGAATCCCTTATCCC
>NW_024472570.1:0-1515 GCF_017654505.1 Polyodon spathula | reverse complement strand
CAGGTCCCCATCACACAGTGTAATAATGTGTTTCACCAGCACTGCAGCCAGCTGGCTGGATAGCTCTGTTGGTAGAGCAGTGGCCTGTGATTCCCAGGTTAGTGGGTTCAAACCTGTGTCAGGGGTGTGAGTCTTCTGTTCATTTTCAAACACTTCACCCATTTTGATAGACTAGGGTCAGTGGTCTAATCATACTAATTATAATATAAAGAGGCTGATATAAGGTCTTCTGTGCAATGCTAGTCTGTCACAAGTAGACAGGTGGTGCAGTGGGCTCATTCCCTGGTATTCTGTGCTGTTCATCTTGGGGACCTGGTTTCAAATCCAGGTGAGTTCTTCTTTTATTTTTCAAAGACTTGCTTAATATCCTTTCATGGAAGTGAGATGGACTGGGTTCAAATCCAGCACTTTTGCTTGTTTCAAATGATTTGTGAATTGACCTTATATATAGTGTGAACCAGCACTTTCCTGTGGGAGCTGGTGGTGCAGGGGGCTAATCCCACAGACTCCTCTCCCTGAAGATGGTGGTTCAAATCTGGGTCCTGGAGGTGAGTAATGCTGTTGGTTGTAAGTCTGGGTGCTGGTTGTGGTTGTGATGCTGGTTGTAACTAATGTGTTGGTTGTGTTTCCACAGATGGTGGTGGAGGAGGAAGAGGAGGGCAGCCTGCCCAGAAGAGGAGGATGAAGAGGGGGCTTGGGCCCCCAGCCCTGGGGGGAGTGGAAGGTGGGGGTGTTAGTATGGGAGACAATTGATGCTGGGTGATGAGAAAATTGTTTTTTTTTTCTGAGACTAGTTTCAAAAAACAATATCTGCTTTCACCCAGCTCCAATTGTCTCCAATACTAACACCTCCAGCTTCCACTCCCCCCAGGGCTGGGGGCCCAAGCCCCCTCTTCATCCTCCTCTTCTGGGCAGGCTGCCCTCCTCTTCCTCCTCCACCATCATCTGTGGAAACACAACCAACATCATTAGTTACAACCAGCATCATTGCTTACAACCAACACCCAGACTTACAACCAACAGCATTACTTACTCCAGGACCCAGATTTGAACCACCATCTTCAGGGAGAGGAGGCTGTGGGATTAGCCCCCTGCACCACCAGCTCCCACAGGAAAGTGCTGGTTCACACTATATATAAGGTCAATTCACAAATCCTTTTATGCCTTATATAGGATATTAAGCAAGTCTTTCAAAAAAAAAGAGGAAGAACTCACCTGGATTTGAACCCAGATCCCCCAAGGTGGGCAGCACAGCATGCCAGGCAATGAGCCACTGCACCACCTGCCTGCTTGTGAGAGTCTACCACTCTAACCTTGTATATGAGATTCATCCCACTGAAGAGGATAGGGATTATGAAACGCAAGGCTCTGAGGTAAATACCTTCGATATCAGGGTCAATGCAAGGAGTGGTAAAACAGTGTGGTCCAGTGGTTAAAGTGCAGGGTCTGTAACCAGAAGATCACTGCTTCATATCCCACTGACAGACTCTTTATGAGACCCTGAGCAAATCATTT
>NW_024472569.1:0-13646 GCF_017654505.1 Polyodon spathula | reverse complement strand
CTTTGCTGACTGTCGCCAGGAACTGACCGTCCGGGCTCCAGGCTAGACTGAAGATCTGCAGAAAAAGAAAGAGAGAGAGAGAGAGAGGGAGAGAGAGAGAGAGAGGCCATTGTTATGTTTGAAGGCAATTAATTTCTGATGAGACACCTGCTATACAGACACGTTCGGTACCTGGTCCTGGTGACCCTGCAGCACCCTGACCTCCCGGCCAGACCCCAGGTCCCAGAGCCGCACGGTTAGGTCATACGAGGAGGAAGCGATGATCCCAGAGGCCAGAGGGTGGAACTTCAGTGAGTAAATCTTCTCTGTGTGCCCTGGAACACAAAGCAGTGAGCTCTCAGGCTCTCAGCTCTCACCTCTCAGGCTCTCGGCTCTCAGCTTTCAGCTCTCAGCTCTCAGGCTCTCAGCTCTCAGGCTCTCACCTCTCAGGCTCTCAGCTTTCAGCTTTCAGCTCTCAGACTCTCAGATCTCACCTCTCAGGCTCTCAGCTCTCAGACTCTCAGGCTCTCACCTCTCAGGCTCTCAGCTCTCAGGCTCTCAGCTCTCACCTCTCAGACTCTTTGCTCTCAGCTCTCGGCTCTCAGCTCTCAAGCGCTCATACACAATCACATTGCAGTAAACACTGTGTACACAGTCTAGGCCATACCCTGCAGGATGCACTGTGGCTCAGAGACGGTCTCTTTCAGACCTCCTTCGGGAACGAGCCACACTCGGATCTTAGCGTCCTCCCCGGCTGGAAGAAACAGAGAGGAGGGAAAGAAGAGAGGGAGAGGAATGTGAAAGAGAGAAAAGAGGGAGAGAGAGGAAGGAGAGAGAAACAGTTTGAAATGTCCAGAGTCCAGAGTGGTTTGAGGAAATACAACTCCTGCTTTTGAAGGTAATAACCAGCTGTTTTCACTTTGACTCTAACTGCCTCTCGGTTGATCTGGAGCAGCACTATTGAAAGCGGAGTCCCGCAGGCTGCCGGGGACTTACCGACTGCCAGGCGCCGGGGCTCGAAGGGGTCCCAGGAGAAGTCTGCCACAGCCACTCCGTTCTGAATGGTGGGGATGGCAGAGTCGGGAAGGCGGCCGGGCTGGGAGAGCTGCGGAGAGACCAGACTGGTGAGACCTCCCTGCTCAACTGCTCTCCACGGACCCAAAGGACAGGAAACAAGACTCCTATTGCACAGCAGTTTCATCCATTCCAGATTTTAATACAAACTTGATCAGCCCCAGTGTGTAAAAGTAACAAGCTCAGATGTGATTAAACTCTTAGTAAAACCAGGAACGGATCAAACTGCTATGCAATAAGACTCTTATGTCCATCCCTGTAGATGGACTTTGGTTGAAGGAGGTTTTTAGTTGATTTTATAGTGAAGAGAGCTACAGTATATTGGTGGTAATAATTGGATATTTACACAGACCAGGGATACAATACAGCTTTAATCAGCCACAGTGTGTCCAGGTAACAAGCTCAGGTGTGTCTGATTAAACTTGTAGTGAAACCTGGAATGGCTCAAACCGCTTTGCAATGAGAGTCTTATTCCCATACCTCGAGCACAGCGATCTGCCCCCCTGCGCTGGCCAGCGGCACGGCCACGCGCTTGCTGTTCACACAGAAGCCATCGCACTCCCCAGGCGTGGTCAGGTTCAGCCCCTTCAGGTTGGTGATGTGAGTGTCTCTGTGCAGGACCAGGCTTTGAGTGTGACGGAGCTTCGAGCTAGGGCCTGGGAGAGGGGAGAGAGAGGGGGAAGAGAGGGAGTGAGAGAGGAGGGAAGAGGTATAGAAAGGAGGGGGAAAGAGGAGGGATGTCAAGAGAGGGGAAAAAGAGGTAGAGTGAGGGGAGAGAGTTGGAAAAAGAGGGGAACAGTGGAGCGAGAAAGAGAAGACAGGGACAGAAAGAGGTGAGTAAGAACAGGGTTACTTAGATTTATTTATTTCAAAAATGAATTATTTGAATGAATATTCTACGGAGCTGGACTACCCTGTGAGTGGACAGGCTCAAGGCTCAGGAAACAAGGCTTACCCAGGATGCTCTGCAGGGAGCGCTGGCTGCAGCTGGTGCCGAGGCTGCTGGACGGCTCGCTGGGGGTGGAGGGAGACTGGACCAGACTGGAGGGAGTGGTGGGACTGGTAAGCAGGCTGCTGGACGAGGACTGGCCACTGGCATCCTCCTGTACGAGAGGGGAGCGTGGAAACCAACAAATCACGAACAAGACGGCACGAGGGGTGTTGCGTTCTTAAAATCCAACAGCACACCCCGCCCTCCTCACCTCTTTCCTATTCTTTTCTATTGGCAGTTCTTTCTTTGTCGGCTGATTGGTTGGCTCCAGCTTGACTCCTCCCACGGAGCAGGGGATGACAGCGGAGGAGAAGCTCCTGATTGGTCGCTTGGCTGGGTCGAGGCTCACCTTCTGAACCTGCAGAGAAAGACCAGAAGCATGAGGCCAGAGGGGGTTGGTCCAGGGGCACAGCACAGACACCATGGGGATGGGGAGTCCCTGTGCTGAAAATCTCGGAGCTGACCTAGTACCCATTCAGAGGACTTCCTTTAACACGACCTGCTCCTTGTCTCCTCCTGGGGTGGATGTCTGATCTTTGGTGCTGCAGCAATCAGTACTGCATGAAGTCAACATGTTCTCTACCCTGGATCAGCAGCTTTCTGCTCTTTACCTCGAAGGATTCCGGAAAGCAACCGAAGCAAATCAGCACCTGCTCTTGCCGCTGGCACAAAACTGAACGTTTGTCTACTTATAGTTTTACCTTCTATTCTGACTGATCGCTTTGAAGTTATGTATTCAACAGCCACGAGCGCTGGTGTATTTCAAAGGCTTCCCCACGACCCCCCTGTACCTGTTTGTTCCCCCCGCTCCACCACTCCTCTGCGGGCAGGGCAGGGCTGTCTCCGGGGGTGTCTGGATAGAGGTCTCCATGGAAATCCTGCCCTGACTGAAACACAGACGAGAGGGTTTCAATCCAACAAGACAGCTCCCAGGCTCCAGTACTTTTCAGTAAAACAGTAATTCTAATTATGAAAGCATAAAACTACCTAAAAACACATGGGTGTCGTGTATGACCAGGCTTCTATTTTTCCATGTTAAGCTGCTGTACCTTGGTTAAATACAGAACACTGAATATTCCGGCATGCAGCACTCAATTACTTCCAAGCGTCTGTTAGATTCATTAGCGTTCACAAAGACTCGGTAACAAGCCAGCTCTCACATCAACGGGGCAGTGACGGTGCCCGGCTCACCTTGCGCGGCACACTGTAGCTGACAGGCACGATGAAGCTGTCAGTCAGCTGCAGGACTCGCATCACCTCACAGGAAGTGACATCAACAGCCAGCTTGGGTACCATGGCGATGCCCCGGGTCGCTGCCTCTGTCAGGCACTGGTTCACTGTACAGCAAGGGGGGGCATTGGGAATCATTCCAGGAGACACAGCAGAGGGTATTAGGGGTGCACTTACACAACTAAAAGAAATCTGCACATGTGTTATTAAAAGGCTTGACTAAGTTTACAATAAAGTAATTATACTTATTCTTATAAATGCCTTAGTAACATGTTCTTATAACACGTTAATATTGTTGACACGACGATTAAATTATTGCTTAAGTTAATAATAATAATAATAATAATAATAATAATAATAATAATAATAATAATAATAATAATAACGCCTAGTTATAATATGTTGCCTGTACAATCTTTACGCCGGCGCGCTTCTGAGTTTTGGAACACTGGGACACCCGCCTCAACTGATACTGTCTGAAACAAGTGTTCGCATCGTGTCCACATTGTGGTCACCTGTGTGCTTGCACACCACACTGTATATAAAAACAACCCTACCTTGTGAGAGGACAGGCTGGGAGGCAGTCACCTCAAAGCAGTGCATGACGCAGTCACCCTGGGGAAACAAACCCAGCACAGTGTGAGAGCAGGGAGACGCTGGGCAGGTTCATCATAGATCACTCTCACTGTCTAGTGAAGACCCTTCTTGCACTGTGCACTCACCATTCCAGCCAAAACCAGCAAGCCTGTGTCCGGGTCAAAGAGAGGAATCAGAGTCCTGGGAGAGAGGGCGAGAGAGAAGGAGTGATGAAGCGAGAGGGAGAGAGAGAAGGAGTGATGAGAGAGAAAACCTGCACCACAATCTCACTGGTTAAAAAAAAAAAAAAAAAAAAGAAGACCTGGATAAGAACCGAGGTGGAATAAGAAGCACTCAACTAAGCACTAGGCACCAATGGACCACTGAGCCTTTGTCAGCTTCACACTGCAGTGTAATTCCTTGGGGCCAACACTAGAGTGCAGAGTAGGAGCGCGGAAGTTCAGCTGAGCGAAATGACAAGCGAGTGCTAATGGAACGGTAACGTGTTCCACCTGCGGCCGGGTTTGTCTTGGCATTTTACCAGCTGACAACTAACTGGGAACTAACATTGTCCCGCTGCCAAGCTCCACGTCGAGGCAGCGGAGAGACAGGCTGCTGGCTGCATGTGCAACGGGACTGGGACGTTATTTCTAACCTGCAAAAAGTCATTCTTTTTTAACACAGATCTTTTACTTCTGCAAGTTCAATAAGAAGTACATGCATGCAGCAAGACAAATGCCCTCCAATACCCTCTGCACATCCCGACTCATTAGAAAGGTTTCTGGGTCACCTTTGTAATTCTTATCAGAAGTTCAGCATAAACTCATTGCTAAAAACAGCAAGTTCAGAGAGATCAGTGGAACCTGTGAGGGTACCCACAGCTGTCCAGATCTATTCCCTGATTAGCTGAGCCGCCGAGCCCCCTGAAATCCTTTATTGTCTCCATCTCAGACCCCCTCTCTCTTCAACGCTGGGAAACCACGCTTTGTTAGTGCGCCGTGTTCCCATGTAACAGATTTCCATGGGGATCCCACAGCGAATCCACTGCACACCCCCTCTCTGCCAGCCTGTTCCCACACTCTCTCCCCTTCACCCAGCTGAGTGGCTGTGACTGGACCTAGTCTCTAGGGCTGTATATATCTCTCTCACAACATAGCCAGCTACCTAGACCTTTTAAAATGTCTACAAACAGTTTCAGTAAATACAGGAAGGCCCTGTTCTGAAGCAAGAGCAAAAGCAATCTCAATTAGGGGAGACTGCAAACTAATTTCACTTGTGACCCTGAGCTGCACTCAAACCCAGGCCATAAGAGGCTGTAGAATAAGACTGCAGCGCCACCTCGTCACGGTTTTAGACCCCCACAGATGTCTTCCCCAGCGCTCCCAGCAGTTTGCTGGCCCCCCACAGCTGTGTGCAAGGCTGGAGCACTGGAGTGGAGGGAGCTTTCCTGTGGCAGCTGTTTCCAAAGAGCAAAACGGATCCTGTATTATTATTATTATTATTATTATTATTGTTATTACTGTCATTATTAGCTGGGGTTTATTCAGATCCTTTTTCGTGCTGAGGTATGCACACAACTTGTCCTTAAGCTCTGTAAGCTCTCTCAAGCAGAAGAAAATCCAGCGTTAAAAATCAAACAGATGGAAGCCATCTGATACAACTTCACAACATGTGAAACTGCACTGAGCAACACAAAGGCATACGTGATGCAGACAGACTGTAATAAACACAACAAATGCATTCGCTATATATAAAGAAATATGCCATATATACATAGAAATATACCATATATATATATATAGAAATATACCATTATATATTGCCAATAAGAGAAAAGCTCCCTTTTTCAAGTGCATTGATATGGAGCAAAGATATGGTGCTGAAATACACGTGTTTAAAAGTTATATTTATATATATATGGGAGAAAGGCTAGTGCTTTTGCCCACTGTGCCACCTAGACCCAGTGATCGCTTTCAGTGATTTGCACACCTGCACAAACCCTCTTTAATAAGCAGGTAATAATCCCTGGTAATGAGGTGGAGAGCAGACACACTGACAGCTAAATGAAGCCGGGAGAATGTCAAAGGAGATTAAAGGAGGGCTGATGTAAGAGAGACACAGGAACACAGAGAGTGATGAAAACTGGGTTAGAAAACAAAGCACACAGCATGCGAGCGAAGGGGCCAGGTGGAGCCCCGGGTTCGAATCCCGTTGAGCCCGGCAATCCCACTCTTAAAAAGGCTTCCCACAGTAACAGCATAGCAATGTGTAATTAAGTATAGTGGAAGCATGGTAAAGCCCAGAGAGCTATTGTAAAGCATATTAAAAACACATGTCTGGAGTCCCTGTAGGACAGTAATGTAAGGCATGCTGTACACCATCACTTTGTCCAGTACGCTCAGAATCTCATTACAGTGTGAACTCACAGGGCCAGCTCTACTGTGGGAATGGAGCGGCACAGGGGCAGTAAAGGGTCTGCTTTTTAAAGTAAGAAGTGAAGATAAGGCTCCCGCTCTGCCCCTGTTCTCAACAGTGATTGCGTTTGAGGAAGTTGTAGAGCAGAGAGTGTGAGAACCAGCTCCAGCCCTGCCCAGCCCTCTAATAAACCACTTCTCCCTGTCACAGCCCTGTAATATACAGCTCTGGGGCCTGTCTGAGGTACCTATACCGGCTACAATATTACTGACTCCCCCGTTTGGAATATTTGCACGCAGGTTACAGTGCCATGAATTTCTGTTATCTTGTCTGAGGTGTATCTTAATTGTATATCTGCGAAATCAATACTGAGAGCCCTCATCACAGCAGGCTGTGCAATTCCGCAAGGTTGTGTGTAGGGCACACCGCGTATTCACAGGCAGGCACAGCAGAGTGCAGGCTTCATTAAAACACAGCCCTCTCTTTACTATCAGGAAGAGTTATTGGATTTATTAGTTTTTTCCACACTTGAGAAACGCGCTCTTTTTGAAACAGAAAGGTCAGGCAGGGATATTCTAGAATCACAAGTATTAAATAGTGAGGGCCTGGTGACTAGCAGCTCAGTGGTTAGAGTACTGGACTGCAGCAGCGCAAGACGAAAACAAAATGCTGTAAAGACTGGTAAAGATGTATTAGGGTGTTACAGATCTGCACCCCAGAAATGGAGGGATTAGCAGGGAATGAGCCCCCCCATGAGGAAAGCCACCCAGAAAGCAGACGGTGTTCAGGGGATCGGAAATCCCTGCTGCCCTGTCTCCTCGTAAAGAACTAGGAGTGCTCGTAAACAAGTGCTATCGTTTCACAGTGTGTTTAGTGCTGAGCCTGGAAAACGAGATCTGAGATAAGCAGTTCGCTGTCCTGTGCTGGAGGTGATCAGAGAGAGGGGGAGCCTTTGAAATACCTGCCCCCCCCCTCCCATTTTATCATCTCTTCATGGCCCCCCGTTTCATTGTGCTGAGAATCATTTTGGTTCTTCGTTTGAATTTCTGTTAATTCAGGATATGCAGATGTTTCAATAGCGAGCTGCAGAAGGACTAGACTGTGGATACACTGCTGTCTCCTGTTTGGAGGGAGACTGAATGACAAATGCATGTGGTGATGCGTTACCAGGTAGAAGCAGCAACTTGTCATCTGCAGCGTGGGCTTGGAAACATCTGCATATTCCATATTAAATAACTTAAGATCTGAAGAAGAGGTGGACCAGAGATGCCATTGCATTTGGTTTGTGCTCCTCTAAGGGGCTGGACAGGACAGGACAGGACAGGACAGGACAGGACAGGACAGGACAGGACGACCCCCTTTTATCCACTTCAAAGTGAACCTGATCCCATAGATTAAGCGGACTGACTAATTTCCTGGGGAGAGGGGGGTGTCTGTGTCCGGCGCTGCAGTGATGGAGATTACAGGACAGGGTTACGACAGCCACACCTGTTCACTCTGACTGATACCCAATCCAGCTGTCAAACAGCTTTCTCCTTCACCAGCAGGGTAGCCTCTCTGTCTCTTTGATCCGTCACAGTTTAAAGGACGTGTTAGACAGAGGTCCTGTCATACAGTCCACATGCACCGACAGTGCCTGCTGTCTCGCTTGCAGCCTGACTGTGCTTTTGCCATGTGTCCTGGTCCCTGGTTCCAGAGAAATCACGTGATCTTGTGACCTTTCAACTCTGCTGGCTCCACCAGCTTCTACACCACAGAGCTGCCCACCTTGCGTGATCCTCAGCCCCGCGGAGCCCCCCTCCCTGCATTCCTCTCTTATCTCTACCCCCTACACGGCACTGACACAGGGGGCAAGATTGATGACTGATAAGGCAGAGGGAGGGAGGGCTAGAGCACTCAGTCCTCTGAATGCTTGTATTCTGTGCTTATAAATCACTCCCACAGATACGAGAGCTTTGCATTAAGCTCTAATAAATACCAGGCAGATTCTTCTCTGATGTAAACGAGGGTGGGTGGAAGGCAGCCTGTCTGAGATTAACTGAAGGACGACAGGATCCCTTTGCTCCAGATAGGCTGATAAAAACACACATTAACGTTACACAGACTCTGGCGAGCCCACTGAAACTGAGCTGGACTGCTTGGAATTGATTTCTGCTGCTTCCTGGAATTAAACCAGTCCAGTAACTGGTTCTGTACTAAACAGTACCCATGAGGTTCTGAAAACATACAAGGCATGCTGATGCTAACACGACCTGCTGAAATGCAGAAGAATAAGCACGCCCAAAATTCAAACAAAAACAAATTGCATTTCATTTTTAGCAATACAGGGTGCTGCCCAGGGTGGCCTTGTTCCGTGGTTTGAAGGGAGGGCTGAGAGGCAACAGCTGATCCCTGTGTTTGTGACCCAGGCCAAGACGATGCAGTCTACTAGGTGTTACACCCTGGGTAAGCAGTTTAGAATAACATCAACGCTTCCTAACAGTAATGAAGGGAGCCATGCAGCAACTCTCCCATAAAGAGAGCAGTCGTGGGTTAAGTTCAATGGTGTTTGGTGTTACACAAGAGTGATTCATCATGCTCATGCTGAACTCAGATTGGGGATTTTACCCATGTATGGCTTGTAACAAAACGCTTCGGTTCAGATTTTGTTTGCTGTTTTTTTTTTTTTTTTAAATTCATTCATGCAAAGTTTCTCATATTTTTCCTATAATTTGCCATCTGTGATTAAGTAGACTTGCTAATCTAAGTATTACAATGCTTTCACTATGCGTGACAATAACCTATTATGCTTTTTACCATGGTAGACGGCAGAAAGAAACAGAGCAAGAAACAGAGGAAGAAAGAGAAAGAAAAATGAGACCGAAAGACAGACAAAGCAATTAATTTAGACAGACAGAAGGTGCTCCCCTCCAGTCTTCACTCAGGCTGGGTTCTGGAAGATGAGGGAGAGCTCCAGGCTTTATTCCTCCCTGGGGAGCCGGGCCTCTGCTCTCTGCACCGGCCCCTGCATTCCCTGACTAGGGCTGGGGTTCTGGAGGAACAATCTCACTGCTCCAGGCTGCCTGCACACTCTCCACGCAGAGTCACGCCGCGTGGTTCTCATCTCCAGGACCAGTCTCCCCTCACCTTCCCCTGTGTCGTCACCAAAGCCTTCCGATGCTGTCTCTTACTGGACTGGCTCGTGTGCCGCTGTGTTCTGCCGTCCTTGCGGATCACACCCAGAGGAACACAGCAAGCTAAACAACTGTGGGATTCCTTCACACTTAATGATTTACTGGACACCTTGTAAATTCAAGCCTGTCGCTGTCTCTGTCGGTCTGCCCAAGAAGTGTCTGACAGTTTAAAACTGTAAAGAAGGGCCATCTAGAGGATTTTTGCTAAGAACCCTGGACACAGACACCAGATGCATTATCATCTAAGAGATTCATTGTTTATACAGTGTTTTACTGCCTTTACTTCAAGCATATGGCTTTGTGTTCAGTGGGACAGTTTGGGATAGTTCAAGCTTTTCAACCCTATGCATTCTGGAACGCTTTACCTGTCTCAGGCACCATTCCTTTAAGAGAAGCAGGACTACGCTTACCAGAATGCTTTAGGTTGTGAGTTGAAAACTGTCCTGCTGAACACAGAGCCATATGGTCACCTTATATAGAATATATAAACAAAAAAGAGTGAACGTCGCAAAAACACTCAATTACATGAAGTGTACATTTACTGAACAGTAAGCCAACTTCTTCAAGAGTTTCCTCAAACACAATACTCGTTTTTGGTTACCATGAGATGGACAATCCCTCTCAAACCAGGGGGGATCCAACCCTGCTCAAGCCCCCTCTGTTCCTCAAGCCCTCCCCTCGATCTCGACCCACACTCGTCGACGTGTTTCCCACACAGAGCCACACCCCTTTCAAACCTCTTAACCCCGGGCCAGAACTCTGTAGACCCCAGTCCTCCCTGTTTCCCACAGCCTGTCTGTGCCTGGGACTGGGCTGTGGGAAATACTCTAGGCCCAGGATCTGTAGGCCCCATGCTGGGAAAACTCTCTCTCTCTCCCTTTCTCTATCTCTCTCTCACACCCTCACTGTAGCCCAGTTAGCAGCCAAACTCTCCCCAACCAAGCAGCTGCATAAACAAACACACGGGGGGGGGGCCTGTCTGACATTAAGGACAAACATTATTACTATTAGTATTATCATTATTATTTCAGAATATCGTTACAACAGATTCCAGCTGATGACGGGGGCTCCAGCTTGTATAAATTGTGTTTTTTAAATGTTGTTTTAACAGGAGTTTCACAAGTTTCAGGTTTAGTCAGAGAAAGCTTAGTAATGTAGATGCCTTAAACCAGACAGGCAAAAAATATATTTCACTGTTGTGCTTTTTGTTTGCTGCACTCTGTCTGGAAGTTAAACAGCTACACTCCTACAGTCCTACTCCACAGAGTCATACCTGCTGTTAGAAAAGCAGGGTGATCCCAATAAAAGCACAGTGCGCTGAAACAGGAACCTCGGCACTGATAACAAGGAGGTGTGTGAAGTGCCGGCTCTAGGAAAGTCCACTGGTTTGCAAGGCAATCACGCAAGTAGAAATACAGCGTGCAGCCGGGTCAAGTGCAAACAAGCTGGAAACTCAGGCAGGTGGTCTGGGAGCTTGTGGGCTCTATTAAAACCTTAAGTGCATTTAAACGCTGTTACACGAACCAGGGAGATTTCCCATGGTGTCCCGGGGGGTGGGCAGACTACAGAATTCCCACCAAACTTCTCCCCTCTCCTCCCCTCCCCTCTCCTCACATACACGGCTCAGAGCAGCGAGGCACTGCAACCCCAAGGAACTCAACTTCCACCAGCTGGATCTCCTTGTTATGTGACATACAGCTCTCCAAAGAGACAGAATCCCCCACAGACAGCAGCACAGAGCAGTGTATATACTCGCTATATATACTGCATAGCGAGTCGGGATCTCACAGAACAGAGCAAACATTCAATACCGAGCACACTGTAACAACAAAGTACAATGCTGTGTGTTCTATTAACGGACAGTGCTGACCGACCAAGCCATCTCTTATCTGTTATGACTGAGAGTAATACTTGCTGACCTGCAGCCAAGGTCATCCAGCGCAGCACATGGGTTTGACAATGCAGGATCTGTCCCTGCTCTTGGCTGCGTGGAGCTTTCTTTCTCTTCGAGCGCTAAGCCCAGCTGATACTATTCTAATTAAAGCCTTCATAAAAGATTCGCCAAGACAGAGATCCAAGATAAACCCTGAGGGGTGGAAGGAATGCGTTATCCAACTTGAAAATGGACAGCTAAATATCGTTGACGGACTTCAGACTTTTTTTTTTTTTCTTTTTGGCACAAGGACCAGTTTGTTCCCGAAGAACTATTTATAAACATTATTAAATTAAAAAAACAAGAAATGCTGACGTCCAGACATTATTACCCACAAATATATTATAACGAATCGTAAGTCTAAAAATAAAAGTGACCGCAGTAGAAACCTCAATGTTTCTGTAGCTTAGGCCTATTGAAACTCATTCCAACACAGGCAGCTGTTGAGAATAATTCTGGTAATGTTGCTGGCAGGGGCTAGCCCTGAACCACCTGACTCACGCCTGAACCCTAGCAAGTGTTTTATACACTACACAGGGGGGTCAGCCCCCTTTGCACAGGTAGCAAAACAGTGATTATATTTATTTTTCCTTGCCTCACACCAGGGGGCAGCATTCCCCATTACTGTAAAGAATAATGAGGTATGGTAAATCTTACTAACAAACATGGCAAACCAGGGTAAACCATAGGAACAGCATGAAAAAAATACCATGGTAAACTTTTATAGGGCTAGAGAGAGCAGTACAGCCTCACTGGAGTAAGGGTGGATGCATTGGAATCTCAAATCAGCAGCAGGAGAGAGAGAGAGAGAGAGAGAGAGAGAGAGAGAGAGAGAGAGAGAGAGAGAGAGAGACACACACACAGGGAGAAGGAGGGTGGAAGAGAGCAAGCGAGAGAGAGAGAGTGGGAAAGAGTCAGCCCGACCTTGAGTGATCTGATAAGCCAGTCTTGTGTGCAAACAAGCCGAGGGGACAGGGCACGCAGGAGCAGTGCAGCGGTGAAGCAGCGTATGGCTGTTACCTTATTAGCTTTAACAAGGCCTGGGAGAACAGAGAGCTGTCTGTGTGCGTGGTACTCTTGGACTGATGCATCTGTCTGCTATTGCACCCCCCCTGGGGGGGGAGGCACAGCTCCAAAAACATGGAAAAAAAAAAAACTAAGAGTGGTTTCTTCTGGGAACTTAGTTATTGCACAAACCGATTGAGTCAGGAAAGTAAATCTGCTGATCTGTAGTGTACAGTAACTGGGATGCAATGCGTGTTTACACGCCGAGTAACTATTAGGGGTAAGAGCTATTTCCGCTCGCTGGGAAGGTCACGACTTCTTATTCAAGAAAGTTGACGAAATCCCAGAGAAAAAAACAAGTTTGTTTTCACACTGCCTAAAGGCACATTCCCCTACGTATGATGCAGAGCCACACAAAATATAGCTCTGCAAAATTTACAGTGATCTGCCACTCCAAGAAGAAAAGAGGCAAGCGGGTAATAGAAATTTTTTCTTCGTCTTTCTGACCGTGATTGAGCGTTTTTAGTTCTGGACGTTATCCATGCTTGCTGTACACTGAGCAGATATGAGGGCACTCCTGAATATCTATCAGGCTGACATCCCAGTGTGGCAGTGCTGAAAGGAACTGGATAACCTGGAATGTCCCAACAGCTCCAGTGGCAGCTGGAAGGATGCAGTCCAGGGTACAGCGTGGAACTGGTCCCGGGGCTGTTACAACTTTGTAAACCTTCAAACGAATTGGATCAAATAAAACAAGGTTGCAAAACATTATTCTACGATAAAACTGTTGTTCACTATTTTTAGAAGTGCGTTCCAATGTTAAGAACACAGCTCAGCAAAATTAGTCGGAGAGTCTGGCGACAGAAGAAGGAAAGACGGCTCTACAGTCGTGTGGAAGGAAGCTGCTGCAGAGATAGTAAGAATCTATCAGTCAGGACCAAGGCTGTGAGCTTCTCATTTCATCCAGATGCTTGAATCAGGACACTGACACACAGAACAAGGTCTTGAACTTCAGTGTGTCACTGTGGATGTGCGTGAGTGAGTGTGTGAGTGTGTGTGTGTGTGTGTGTGTGTGTGTGCAAGGACTTACAGCCCAACGACGTGTTGCTTTTTCATTTTTTGGAAATATTATTTTTGTATTTATTTAGCTAGAGCGCCTGCCATAAAACAACTGTTAACTGCACTTTTCAAACCCTATTACAACACACATTACATTACTGAAAACAAAGTTCACAGGAGTTTATGACCAGCAGAAGTACTGTAATTAGTT
>NW_024472568.1:0-7485 GCF_017654505.1 Polyodon spathula | reverse complement strand
CAAATAATAATTCCTCATCTCTTTGTCCTTCCTCTGTCCGTCCCCCTGGTTCTCTTGCTAATAGTTTAGAAATACTAAAAGGTCGTAGAGAAAGTAATCGAACGTGGTGACTTTATAGAAAAAAAAAATTAAAGGCTAGAGAGCACAGGGCCCCCATACACCAGCATTGAGAGAGCCTGGAGAGCTCTGACTGACTCCAGGACATTGTGACCTGCTCCAGACCCCCCTACACCAGCACTGTACAGAGAGCCTGTGTGAGACAGAGCTCTGACTGACTCCCGGACAGTGTGACCTGCTCCAGACCCCCCTACACCTGCACTGTGCAGAGAGCCTGTGTGAGACAGAGCTCTGACTGACTCCCAGACAGTGTGACCTGCTCCAGACCCCCCTACACCAGCACTGTGCAGAGAGCCTGTGTGAGACAGAGCTCTGACTGACTCCCGGACAGTGTGACCTGCTCCAGACCCCCCTACACCAGCACTGTGCAGAGAGCCTGTGTGAGACAGAGCTCTGACTGACTCCCAGACAGTGTGACCTGCTCCAGACCCCCCTACACCAGCACTGTGCAGAGAGCCTGTGTGAGACAGAGCTCTGACTGACTCCCGGACAGTGTGACCTGCTCCAGACCCCCCTACACCAGCACTGTGCAGAGAGCCTGTGTGAGACAGAGCTCTGACTGACTCCCAGACAGTGTGACCTGCTCCAGACCCCCCTACACCAGCACTGTGCAGAGAGCCTGTGTGAGACAGAGCTCTGACTGACTCCCGGACAGTGTGACCTGCTCCAGACCCCCCTACACCAGCACTGTGCAGAGAGCCTGTGTGAGACAGGCACTGTTGGCTGTAGAAATGACCAAGCATGGGCACGGTACATTAAGTGACTTATTCGTTCCGTTTCTGCTTCTCAGACACCCCCAGCATTCTGATCGCATTGCTAAGTGGAGGGAGCTGCCAGTTTTTGATGACGCTTCGGAGCTACTTTGTCATTTCCACATATTTTCCACTTCCCCAGCGAAGCAAATCTATTCAAAAATCAGTCAGCACAGAAACTGCCCCATCCTTATCCACCTCCTACGAGTTGTAAGCCGATATAACAGAAGAACCACACTCGGTAATACTCCTACCATGGGCAATATTACTGCACATTAACTGCATCTATAATACTGCTCTGACGTGCATTTCCATGCAAAAGCATGACTGCCAGCAGCTCACCCAGTCCTCAGTGCAGCTGCGAGTGCACTGCCCACCAGTGTGCTAAACCTGGGGGCTGAGAGAGCAGGGTCTCTGTATTCAGGCCTGTCTGTGATGGGGAGCTCAGAGGCAGCAGCCCAGCCTCTGTGAGAAGCACAGTTCCAGAGACAGTCTCGCTCCAATGCCAATCAACAAGACACAAGAATGAGGGCCGACGTGCCTTTAAACCACATCCATTATCCAGCCGGGTTTGAGCACACATATTCTATCAATGGGGCCAGCCTGCCTGCTTAGTTTAACTGCCTTTCAGAACCATCTGAATTGACCTGCTTCCTTTAGTCTAATTACTGGGACCAGTTGTTGTTTTAAAGGTACAGCAGGAAGAGTCTCGATTGATTGTTTCTCCAGGGATCCAGGCGTCAGAAGCAGTCCTTGCAGGGCGCTCCAGGTATCCAGGCGTCAGAAGCAGTCCTTGCA
This sequence comes from Polyodon spathula, assembly GCF_017654505.1. NCBI lineage: Eukaryota > Metazoa > Chordata > Actinopteri > Acipenseriformes > Polyodontidae > Polyodon > Polyodon spathula. The sequence goes on along the minus strand of NW_024472568.1, from coordinate 5,818 downwards.
GGGCGCTCCAGGTATCCAGGCGTCAGAAGCAGTCCTTGCAGGGCGCTCCAGGGATACAGGCGTCAGAAGCAGTCCCTGCAGGGAGCTCCAGGGATACAGGCGTCAGAAGCAGTCCTTGCAGGGCGCTCCAGGGATCCAGGCGTCAGAAGCAGTCCTTGCAGGGCGCTCCAGGTATCCAGGCGTCAGAAGCAGTCCTTGCAGGGCGCTCCAGGGATACAGGCGTCAGAAGCAGTCCTTGCAGGGCGCTCCAGGGATACAGGCGTCAGAAGCAGTCCTTGCAGGGCGCTCCAGGGATACAGGCGTCAGAAGCAGTCCCTGCAGGGAGCTCCAGGGATACAGGCATCAGAAGCAGTCCTTGCAGGGAGCTCCAGGTATCCAGGCGTCAGAAGCAGTCCTTGCAGGGCGCTCCAGGGATACAGGCGTCAGAAGCAGTCCTTGCAGGGCGCTCCAGGGATACAGGCGTCAGAAGCAGTCCTTGCAGGGCGCTCCAGGGATACAGGCGTCAGAAGCAGTCCCTGCAGGGAGCTCCAGGGATACAGGCGTCAGAAGCAGTCCTTGCAGGGAGCTCCAGGGATACAGGCGTCAGAAGCAGTCCTTGGAGCTTCTGATCCTGGGTTCAAGTGGAAGCTTCTCAGACAGACCGGGATAAGTGGAGAAACGGTTAACAAAACCTCGCTCTGACCTTAACCCCCCCCCCCGAACAGTCATTCATTGTTGAGAAATATTCCCCTCTCCTGATTAGCACCACATGTCGAGTGTTTGCAGCGTGCTGGCTGGAGCTGGCTCACATTCATGAGAACAGAGCCTCGCTTTCACATACCTGCTCAAGAAGGGATCCAAAAAGAACGAGGGTCACAAACCAAGTACACAGGTTCGAAATAAATTGCCGAGACAGGAATACAAATACACACAGACTGTACCAGTGCAATTTCAGCAGAGACTGCTCCAAGGGCGCTCCTGGTGGATATCTGCTAGTACTACAGCTGCAGAGAGGGGTACATACTGTATGGGTCATACAGTACAGCAGGGGACATTGTTTAAAGCACCTCATAATCTGAAAAGAAATCTAATCTCCAAAATGCTTTCAGTGCACTTATGTGGTCCTTCGTGTTCAAATAATAACTCTATGGACTTCCCACAGTTTGCTGTGTTTATTAATATGCTTGCTATATTTACCATGCTATCACTATGCTTTCACACTATTACACTGTGCTGTGTTTTTACTATGGGAACACTTTATTATGCAGCCAGGCATTACAGAATATGGGGATCTCTTCACAATGAACCAGCGACAGAGCTAGAGCACCCTGGGACCCATGTGGATCTGTCACTGTGTCACACTGTATCACAATGCGTCACACTATCACACTGTGTCACAGTATCACACTGTCACACTATCACACTGTGTCACAATGCATCACAATGTATCACACTGTGTTACACTATCACACTGTATCACAATGCATCACACTGCATCACACTGCATCACACTGCATCACACTGAATCACACTGCATCACACAATCACACTGTATCACAATGCGTCACACTGTGTCACACTGTGTCACACTGTGTCACAATGCATCATACTGTATCACACTGTCACAATGCATCACACTGTGTCACACTGCATCACACTGTGTCACACTGCATCACACTGTATCACAATGCATCACAATGCATCACAATGCATCACAATGCATCACAATGCATCACACTGTATCACACTGTATCACACTGTATCACACTGTATCACACTGTATCACACTGTATCACACTGTATCACAATGTATCACACTGTATCACACTGTATCACAATGCATCACACTGTGTCACTGTATCTGTGCCGAGCCAACGCTTCCCCACATTCTGTTAACCCAGCAATTCATTTTTTTCTTTTTTTGTTTTTAAATATGTTTGCAAGAAGCAAAAGCAGCAGAGTAGGGCCAGCTTTCAGCAAGATTAGGAGGCATAATTAAAAAATAACAAAAGTGCTCAACCTCCTGCCCGGTCCCAGCGAAGTCTCCTTTTCAGGGGCCAGTTTGTTAAAAGCTCCATGATTCCATTTCTAATCTTATTAAAGCCACAGACCCAGGGTATGTGTGTGAGCACATCAGCAGGTGCAGGGGTGGGGTGCTGCAATGCTGTCATAGCGTTTCCTTGGAGACCCCCAAAACAAAAAGAAATGAGAAACAGTGCAGTACACCCCCTGCAGGTTGCCAGTGCAGCCTGGCATTAGCAGAACAGCCGAGCTCACTTAACTCAGCACGGACTCTGTGCTCCCGGGACACAGGAGACGTAATCAACTGCAACTCAAACCCTGTGTCCCTCAATCCGAGAAATACTCAAACGCTGCTTACAACACATTCACTTCAGAGAACATTTGGCAACAGATTTCAGTTAAAAAACAAACCGTTTCCTCGTGCCCTCGCTAGGCTTGGCTTCACTTTGCCCTGGTTTTACAGTACAACGGAAAACTTCTAGAAGGGTGCTGTTGAAAAAGACTTCTCTTCACAACGTTTGTCGTTCAATTTACTACGTTTCTTTTAGCATTTCTGAGTTCAGCACTAGCACTACTGAGCGTTTAATAACTTTGGAAGCAAGTAACACATGTCTTCATTTAACACACTGGAGTTATCTGTTAAAAGTGTAGCTAATGCTTCTTGAATCTGGCTAGCAGGCGCTGCTGGGTGAGGGGGGCTGCAGCAAAGAGAGGCTCCTCCACAGCCTCTGCTCCCCACCAGGGCAGCCTGATTCTGGGCAGCACTATCCCATGCCTTGCCAGTAGCTGGATAGTACAGTGTGTGGATCTCCTCCCTCAAGGTTTACATTCTATTTATGCAGGAATGTGAGGTTCGAGATCAGTCTGTAGCCATGGTTACACAGAAACTCACAAAATGATTTGAACATCACAAGCTAATAATAAAAGGCACATCTGTCTTCCAAATACACACAATTGACATGGGAGGAATCTGTGGAGTTTCAAAAGCAGCATTTGATTATGCAGCATTACATCTAAATACTGCAATAAGGGGGCCCAAAACTGCCCATGTTATTCACCCAGCCTGAGCAAGGTTAGGCTCCTGGGTTTGATTGCACAGAGGGACTGAAATAACCTCAGTACCTCCCCGACCCCTCTACTGGCTTCGAGGTGGGGCATCAAACTTCAAAAACCTGTCAGTCACCGAGACACAGGGCTGTGCAATCAGCCCCGCTTCCCATCAGCCTAACATTGACCTCGGATTACCCAAAACTGCTCTGCTCTTAATGAAGAACAAAGACTCTGAGAAATCCCGAACCTCAAAAAACAAATCCATTCAGACACTCATTTATTCAATGTAGTCAGCAGTCAGCCACCTGAATGCAATTTTGAACTCGAAAAAATGTAATTGCCGCCAAAAAAAAAAAAAAAGACTCAATTAAAATTAGTAAAAGTTAATATTTGAAAATGTAAAACCGCTGCGCTGGAGTTTGCAGCTGGTCACGATACATCTGAACTCGGGAATGCTTAAACCAACCCCCCTTCACCCCACGCACACACACACACACACATGCACACGCACACACACGCGCTGCTCCCATTGGGATGGGAGCGGTGACACGTGATCTAGGAGTACAGGAAACCCACACTGGCCCCGACAGGAAATAGCGCAAACAGGCAAATTATCATGACATCTGCAAAGCTGGTAGCAATTGAACTGAATTGAGGTTTATTGATTGCAACTGGACCAGCAGGTCTAATTGAAGTCATTACAATTTGGTTTAAAAAAGAGGAAAATCACTGAAATTGTTCACAGATGAAGAAGCACTAGAATCGAGAGGCTGGCTTTGCACGGATTCAATTCCCGCGCACATGCATGGGTTGGTCAATTACCCAGAAACACAAAAAGACTGATACCCAACAAACAACACATTCTGCACAGGTCTGATTTAGTCAAGCCTTTACTATACCGGTCTATAGCACCGACAGCACTACTGAACAAGTTCATACAGACTGCTGTACGAATGAGAACACGCGCGGGCTAATAACAGAATGCAGATCGGCATCTAGACACACACCCAGACGAGAAACATTTAAACCCTGCTGTCAGGAAATCCATCACAGTTCACTACAATACAGCATGCTTTTGGAAGTATCACAGTCACCTTAACCAATACGTTCCTAGTCTTGTTTAGATAAAGCCCATCTCAGCCAATCAAAGAGCGCCAGGCTCAAACATTCCAGAATATTCGGTTCTGGAACCGACAGATTCTCCAAAGAATCAAATTCTGCAAGCAATTCCATTCAAATCCAGCCCTCTGTCTCACGGAGCAGCCCTGGTCTGCGGGGTTGGGAAAGCTTAGGGAAGTTTGTGGTGTGTGAGCGGCAGTGATGGGAATGTTTCATTAGCCCTGGGCTCTCTTTGCTTGTGCTGAGAGTGTTTATAAGAAGCTGATACGGAGCACTGAGGTCTCAGAGCCTCGTCAGTCTAATCAGGGGGAAGCAGCTGAAGGACAGCCACTACAGTTCAGGTCCATCACTGGAACTCAGCTCAGCGGTTTGAATGTTGAGGCGCTGATGAGCCCGGGGTGGGACTCTGTTCTCTAGATGAGACTCTTTTGAAACCATCCCTTGTGAAATGGAAGCACCTGCCAACAGAGGGCATGCTATCAGAGGTGCAAAAGGGAGATGCAGCTTTCATATATTACACAATATAAATCAGACACTCCGCTGGCAAACCAATTGATTGAATAGTATGCAGCAGTACAATAGCCATAGACAGTGGGTTTTAGCTACATGCGATAATCCTGCAGAAATCTCTAGAGCACTATATGTGCAGCCTCTACATAAACATGCATACGCTATTAATGATGCAGTACACTTATTTCAGCAAAACACACACAACGGAATATGCTGGGAATCAAGACTTTTCATCAGCGACACAGCTAGGAAGAAGCAGGACCTTTTCTTGGGAAGGAGGGAGCTACCTTGTGTACAAGTGTCTCAGTCTCAGAGATGATGTTTTTTGTTCCGCTCTGGGGCACAGCTCGAAGCAGATACAGGATGCTGAGAGGCTCTTTGTTTATTTCTGCAATTTAGTCATTTGCCGTGGATTACCAGAATAAATGCAACTTCTGTATGTTGCTGTCAGAGAAGCAGCGATTTAATTTTCCTCTTAATTTACCTCCAGGTCGGTTTACACTGGAAGTCTCCCAGACTCTAAACTCATCTGTGAACAGCAGGGTTAAAGGGCAGAATCCTCCTGCCCTGGTCTTTCATTGGACGAGACAGGCTTTATCTAAACAACACTAACCAAGCATTAGTGAAGGTAACTGTGATACTTCCAAAACACAAAGTGGAGTCCTTCCTACAACATCCACAGACCCTGGACATGGCAGACAGACCCTCTACATATAGAGACAGACAGACCCTGTACACAGAGACATGGCAGACAGACAGATTGACAAACTGACAGACCCTGTACATAGAGACATGGCAGTCAGACAGACAGACAGACAGACCCATGCTCGTGGTCTTTCGCAGGCACATCCCTGTGTATCTTATGCATTGCCTCCTCCTCATTTCCTCAACAGCGTGTCTCAATTACTCCAACTCCAACCCCCCCCCCCCAGAGAACATCCTCCCATCTGGCTCTCCTTCACATGTCCATCAGTACGAGGCAGCAGTTGGCAAGCCCAGTCTCCCTCCCAGCGCTGGGGGGAGACTGTAATCCACTCCATAAATCCTCTCCCCTGCTCGCAGTGGCCAGAGGAGATTTAGACAAATCACCAGAAAAGGCCCTTAATAATAATTTCGAGCTCTCACACCCACTAAATGA
>NW_024472567.1:0-11354 GCF_017654505.1 Polyodon spathula | reverse complement strand
AATTGAATGGATTGTTAAGAGCAGATGTGGGACATTAGCTTTCATCTGTGTTTCATTAACTGCCTGTACGTTCGCCACAAAACGCTTTGAGGATAAAAAAATAAATAGTCCTGAAGCGCTGGGTTTCGACTGGAGAAAACGTGTGTTTGTTGCCGTTGTTCTGACACCACTGACGTCGTTCGAATCTGTCCCTGTAAAAACCCGGGAGATGTTCTCTGGCCTGGTTGTTGTTTCATTAACAGATGGTTTCATTAAAGGCCGTTCTCTGTGTAGTCCTGTAGAGCAGACGCTGTGGTTTTAAAAGCAGATTAAAGTGCTGTCCTTCATGGTTTTTTTTTTTTTTTTTTTTTTTGGTTCCTACTGTGGCTTAAATGTGATCCATCCTGGGTGATTTATTACAGATCTGGACGGAGGCTGTAGGAGACAAGGCTGCTTTTAATATTGCCAATGCAGAATAACCGTGTGTTCTGGACAAGGGTTATGGATTTCTTCATGTGGTTCAGTGGCTCTGTATTGGCCACAGTGTCACTTCAGAAATGGAGGCTCAAAAGGGGTTTTCTTTTTTTTTTTTTTTTTTTTGGAAAATGTAATTGTACTAATGTAATAGTATATATGCAAGAGTTACTTACTACAGATGAACAGACAGAATATTCTTAAGTTGACCGTTGGGGAAAATGCAAGTATTATGCTTTGCATTCACCATAGTTTTAGCATGGTTTGCCATGGTCTTTTTACCATGCTTTATCATTCCGCTCTGGGATTTACAGTTCGTTCTTATGCTTTCATTACACTTTGCTGTGCTTTTTGCTATGGTAACCTCTAAGTGCACACCCTCTCTTCAGGTGCTCATACCTGGATAGACAAGTAAAAGGGACCCAGCGCTTGATTGATTGGATGCACAAAGGTCCTCTCACTGGTGTCACTGAGGAGCTCCACAGGGGTGTTTGACTGTGGTTTTAAAAGCAGATTAGCATTGTGTCTAGTCTAGCTGTAGCTGTGCCCGTTTTGAAAGACTGCATCGACAATATTACTCCTTTCTCGTTATTTATATTATTCACCAGTAGTAATAATACTGATCACTATTGTTTTCATCCTCCTTGAGCTGAGCAACAAATTCCTTTGTAGACTCTTGATGTCAGTAATTTCAGGAATGCCTGGAATGGGGTTTCCAGCAACTGGATCCAGCTTCAGGACTGGTGTGCCAGAAAATCAGAAGTGGTTGGGACCAGTTGTTTGTTGGGTTTTTTTTTTTTTTTTTTTTTTTTTAATTTTATTGTCCTGAAGGTTTTTTCCATGATCCAGTGAGTAGATTACGTCTTTTGACAAGAAACATTTTGTCTATGATTTGATTTGTAAAGATGGTGCCCTGTTTGTCAGGTGGGACATGTGTCTGATTTTAGTAACACATGCAGTAGCTGCCTCTCCCTGCCTCGCTTGGCTGGTGATGTCACAGTCATTACAAACAACCTCTCTTGTCTGTTCCAAAAAAGAATCACGTGCTACAGTGAGGGTTCTTTTTGTGATGTCATGATTCTGGTGCAAGAAACGGAAGGAAGCCTGTGAAACAAGTAATGAATCTTTTACTGTAGGCAAAAACATGCAGTCAGAGTGAAATATTACTGTTAGTTTTATTGGTTTAACAAACTGCAGCTCAATATAAGGACAATATAGTGGGTAATCCACACAAAAGTAACTAAATATAGCTCTGTGAGAAATACGATTCAAGGTCACTCTTTCTGGCGAGTGTCTAACAGACAATATATATATACACACACACACTTTCAGATTTTACATATACAGCAGCATTCACATCTTGGAATAATGTTTTACATTAAAAAGCTTATACATTTTTAAATAAATTCTAGACACTCATTTTACTTCTGTGGGTTTAAAAAAAAGACTTCAAATATACAGTACTTTTTTTTTTTTTTTTTTAGATACAAGTACAACATTTTACTTTTATTGGCTCATTTTATAATATATGTACAGACTTCATGCTTGGAAACATTCATATCTTCAGTGGTGCAGTGGATCAGAGACAGTTAATTCAATGTGCTGTCTTTGTTTTGCTGTTATGGCAGAGATACAGGGGACAGGGCCAGCGCACATTTATATGCAAAGACGACAACTGCCAACAAGGAGATCACAGGCAAGGTACAGATCGGTCTGACTACTGTGGACTTAACCCTTAAGGTCAAGTCTTTGAGAGATGTGAAGGACCAGAAATTACCTCGTTTTTGGTCTTTTTTTTGTTTTGTTTTTTCCCTTAATGAAATGAGTAATAATTTGAATGTGCTCATGAAAGGGGTTAAGCCTATTGACAGCACTGCTGTATTATCTATGCTGCTATTACTGTTTTATGAACCACTGTGTTTTCTAGAAGTCTATCTTCAGCCTGAAACAGAGGGGTTTGTTTTGGAGGTAGAATGCGGGGTTACTGTAACCACTAAATTATTTCATGAGATTCTAACTGGTCTTAGTATTTGACATTTAGATTTCTTAGATATCAGTCTGCATCAGAGAGACAATTTCATTCATACCTTCAAAAATACCCAATCGAAAAAAAAAACCTTGTAGGCAAACATTCCGGGCAGTGCCTTCATCCCTGACTTGCACTGATTTAAGCTGATGAAGGCACAAGCCAACACGCTTTTGTGTGTCTCTAGTTTCTGGGTGATTTTTTACTGCTGCTTCTTAGCAACACAAACGGAGCACAGTGCCCAGAAAGGATGCATTCCAGAGGCAGGAAAGGGAGCCAGACAGCCATCCAGAAACACAATTTAGGTGGGATTGTTGTGCAAACTGTTATGTTATCCCAGGAAACTCAATTGCCTCATCTGCGCTACAAAGAGGGTCCAGTATACTGTCTCCTTTCAACTACATTTTTTTGTTTTAAAAGTTCTTCCCAGGATACCTGCTAATAAAATTCCCCCCATGGCAGTCAGTTTTGGCCGATGCGCTCACTGTCAGCGCTCTCTCAAACTGGTTTGGCATTTTGCTTTGCACGTTAAGGAAAACCACTGAGCTTTGCTTTACCGAGTTGGGATATATAGGAAACGTGGGACGTATTCATTATAAAAACTGTGGTCCGCGGACACTTGGTGCACTCAGAGTGGTGCCCGTCTTGCAGTGCTGAGTCCTGCCTGATCTCTCTCCCCTTGAAAACTAAAACAGCACTTAGTGGTTTCTTGCAGGTGGCTAGGTCAGAGAAAAATTCAACCTTTTGAAATGCCTCACTGAGCGATGGTACATACCAGGCGTGTGGCATGTTTTTTTTATTTACCATGATTTTCCAGAGATGACTACTTACTTATTTACGTCTATCTCCAACATCTCTCACTGTGGTTATTCCTGCATAGACTTCAGTTTCAGTTTTGTGTGTTTTTTAAGTGTACTTGCACAGCACAGCTCCTGGTTCTTCAGCTCACCACCTGCTGCTCTGCAGATCTCTCCTGGGAGCAGCCCTGCTTCCCACAGTGCAGCTGGTTCAGGAGCCGTCGCAGCTTCTGCGAGAAGCTCTTGTTCATGTGCCTGTACATCAGAGGCATGGCGAAGCTGCTTGAGAAAGCCAACAGTTTGGACAAATCCCGAACGAAGTAGTAGGTTCTCAAGTGCTGTCCGTGAAGGTGCCTTCCTTGAATCCCGGAAAACGTGTGCACCAAAAGTGTTGTGTAGTAAGGCGTCCACAGAGCGAACTGCACACAGACTGAGACCAGCAGCAGCCTGTGCACTGAAGGGTCCAGCCTGCCAGAGTCCTGATCGAGGGGCGTTGACTCTTTCCGGATCCTCAGTATCAACACCAAAGCGTAGAACACCGCAACAGCGGGCACGACGTACCCGATGAACATCATGATGGCGTCCGCTGCCTCTTTGTTCTGCATCTTGGAGCACTCGATGATCTTGGTGGACACGTGGTTGCAGACGTAAAACAGGAGGGACGAGAAGCTGGTGAGCACCGCCCCACCCCAGATGAACCCGCAGACATGCTTGGTGTTGTAGACACTGGACATGTAGGTCCTGGGCAGGGCGCGCTCGATGTAGTAGTCCAGGGTCAGCAGTGTGGTGGAGTACATGATCACCAGAGAGGAAATGTTGAACAGAATGAGCAGGGTTATGTACACCTCCTTGTTGAAGTCCCATATGGCCCAGTGGGTGTAGCCCGGGCCCAGCAGCTGCACCGGCGCTACTATGTTGAGCACGAGTCCGGCGATGGCGATATTGACAAAGTAGACGTCTGGCATGGTCATGGACACCTTGTTGCAGAGGTTGACGGTCACCAGCAGGGCGTTGTAGCACAGGCCGATTGGGAAGCAGACTATGAGGTAGAAGAGTGAGGAGAGGGACAGGATGAGGCCCAAGTCTTGGCAGAGCTGCTGGTTCGAGCTGTGGTCTGTCTCGTTGGAGCTCACGCAGCTCCACATAGCGACCTTCCAGCTGGGGGGGTCAATCCCTGGCTACCGGTTCAGCTGGAAGAGGAGGAAGAAAAAAACAAAAGAAAAAAGGGGTTATTCCTTCTCTGCGCCTAGAGCAAACTGCAGGGTTGAGTCTAGTTCCCATTACAGGAAAGTGGAAGTGAGTCATGTGACATATGGGATACAACCCCAGGGCAGCGACAAGCATGTGGTTTCAACAGAGGGACTGCTGCGATAATGATTTTGTTTATCTCCTCCCCCACACCCCTCTCCCACGATCCAGCTCCGAGACAACACTGACTACCTCTGGTCCACCTTGGGGCTTTAAACGACAAGCTGAGGAGTTTAAAAAGAATACAGAAATATGAGAACGTTTATCCAATTTCTACAGCCCCTCAGTAGAAACCAGCCCATCGCCACGCCAGAATTCCTTTTCTCTGCTGGGAACTAGCCTCGACCCCAAACTGCAGGCACATGAAAAGAGTCATTCCTACCGCTGCACGGCAGGGTTAAGTTCAGCCATTACGGGGTTAACTACTAACAAGAGCTTAATTAGACCAACTCGAGAGATGGCAGTCCAGGGTGGGGCAGGGTTTACAGTGTGGAGTGGCAAAGAAGTGCAGTCTTCATTCCATCCCCAAACCCGAGCTGGTTCGTGCATGATTACATCACTATTGCACCTTTTTATATAGCACTGGACAGGGCTGCATCTGTAGGATCCATAATTGCTTATCCAAAGTGCTTTCTGGTATAATTTATAATATCATGGTACTGACCACCCCCCACCCCCCCACCGAAAAAAAAAACACATACAAGATACACCACACAAATTAAACATGGAAAAAACACTAAAACAACTGCAGAAATAACCATGAATTTACAAGTATTTTATTAGATATCGTTTGCATTAATATGGTTAGTTACACAGGTTTTGCACAGCTTTCGTTTTGATACTTTAGGGCAGTTTTAGTGCAGTTTGACTGCCACAAAATATCTGGAATTGGAATAGCTTTGGCAATTTCTGCGTGACACTACAAAAACACTGGTCTCGCAAAATTCCTGGAAGAAAAATTGATCATACAGGACAAGTGTAGTAAGTGGCGCGTTTATTCTCAGAAATATGGTACTGTAGTTCAACACTGATGGAACAGCCTCGATACTGCTTCGATCGGGCGTCCGCCCTGTCGCGTTGTGTAGTACTTCTGATAGGCGAAGTTAATGCGAGGAATCCACTATGTAGTTCAGGTGCCAGACTGACCTGCAGCGGTATTTTAGTTCATTCATTTTGTTTGAACAACTGGCAGTCGGGTGAGAAGAGAAGCGAGTGTAACTGCTAATGCCACTCGCAGTTAATATGCCGAGTTGCGTTTCTCAATGTAAATCCAACGGAAGAGCCAAATACATTATTATTATTATTATTATTCGTAGTAGTAGGGTTAATAAAAATGACCATTTGTTTTATGATGTCTGTTACTTTTTGAAGTAAAAACAAACAATTTTGTAACGTTGTATTTGTTTATTTTTTAAACGCTATTTTATCTGATTTAAAACAGCACAACTATATACGTAGTTATAATGATATCCTAGTAATGGAATTGGTTTTTAAAAACGTATTTAATTATTTAATAAAATCAATATTTCGTAGTTTTTTTTTTTTTTTTTAAATTAAAATAACGTGCGATTATTTCTGTATTTGTTGTTCTAGAACCGTGCGAGACATTAAACAACGCGCGTTTAAATCTCACTATCATTTTCTAAATTCCTGCAATAACACTAGTCCTAATGCAGACCCAATGTTAAGTGAAAAACTTATTTTTTTTTTTAATTACAAGTTCAGTATAAGATTAGGCGGATACACGTGAATGTAACTCACCCCCTTGCAGTGCCTTCAAGTGTAATCCCAGGTTTTCTTTTCGTTGTTGCTTGTGTTGGATTGACAGCGTGCAATTCAATGATGGTGATTTTTACAATCTGCAATAACCAAACCACAAAGTAAACCCGAGCACAGCCCTGACTAGTACTGTTTGCTCCCGACGGCTCGCATCCCCGGATCTAGAGAGAGAACACAGGCACGGCGCGGTGCTTTTTCAGAAAAGCCCTGCACTTGTTTTTTTATCTCCTCAGATGAGTACATTGGGGTTTTTTTTCTTCTCGATTGGGCCAGACCAAGCTGAACTAGCCCCTCCCTTTAGGATGTACAGCCAACGTCGTGGTGAGAGAGATAGAACACCCCCGGGCCGCCCCCATTCTTTCTTGTTTTCCGGAGAGGCGGACCTGTTTCACTATTTTTAACCCATTTTGAGATTTCTAGTGTGTGTGTGTGTGTACATACATACTAACAAGATCTGCGACTCCGTTTTGGGGTCAACAGCTGTTTGCACGACTTCCAGTTAATGTAGTGGTCGCTTATTTAAATAAATAAATAGTCTATGTTTTAAATGGAAAGGTATTAAACAGAACCCTGCCTAACATTGTTTTCATTTAAAATACGTGGTTTAAAAATCTTTTCTGCAATGTTTTTTTTTTTTTTGCTCTGTTATGTACAATAGCCCGCCCTTGTGTCTAGTTTCTGTTGTGCTGGGATGGTATCGCATCTAATCAACTAGATTCTCCTTTTGAAAAGGTACACTGCTTTCATTGTAAAACAGTACATTCAAACACAACAAAAGACTTGGCACACTCGAGTAGAACAATGAAGATGTCTCCTTATGTGTGTGTGAATAAAACAGTTTCATTTTGAAACCTGATGTGTAGACCTGGTTACTCTGTAAAAACAGGGTAAAATGAGACCTTGGGGAATAACACAAGCCACTCTGCCCTGGGACAGGTGTAAGAAACATCCCCTGCAAAGCCGTTCAACCGGAAAGGCATGTCCAGGTGGCTAATTCCAGATCTCTGAGGAGGCAGCAGTGAGAGCGTGGGGAATCCAGGCTGTTCCGAGCTGTGAACACTGTGCTGGTTTGAATGATGGTCTGGGATGGATTTAAAAAAAAAAAAAAAAAACTCTTTTCTTTTCAGTGGATATTCTATACCTCTTCTCTGTCATTGCCACACCCCCTGTCTCATTGGGCACAGACTCTGCACTATTTACAGTGTTAGGAGAACACACTGCAGTAATGTAGTGTGAGCTGTTGTGAGATTTGATTTATTCCTTTGAACAAGGGGAGCTCAGTTTAAACTGCTTGGGAACTACACTTCAGCCTTTTAATTTCAGTGTATCATGGGGTCATATTACAGTCTAATTTTAGCTGTGAAACAGACTTTTCATACTTTGTTTTATTTTTAGCCCAGGCTATTATGTGAGTTTACTGTGAGGTTCTGAGTCTAGTGTATATAAAGGAGATACATTCAGAAATCCGAAAAGGAACAATAGACATTGTAACCACAAACTTTCATAACTGTTTGTATTTATTTATTTGTTTATTAGATTTGAGAAAACAGCTGCTGAAAGATTTGCTTGTTTATAGTGTGACCTGCTGAAACTTTGGGCACGGGTATGTGGTAAGGCCTGGCTCAAAGTGAAGCTGATGGAAACTGGAAAGGGTACTCTTGCTATTGCAAAGGAGGATACAAGAAAAAAACACCCTACTGTGCGATCACAAACTCCTGGGAACAGTGTGTGTGTGACTAATCACCGTCCTTCCTTTTGGGATGTCCCCAGAGATCACGCAAGTGTATCAGAATGAAGAAATAAATGTTTCAGTTGTGGTGGCTTACTGTACTTCTGCTAAATGGGAGCATTTCAGAGGTGTTTGGGGGTGGGGGGTGGGGTACTGAATGTTTCATTGGTCCAGTTTTGTTCTGCTTTTTTAAATCTTTCATCTAACCTCACATAATTTGAACTTGTATAAGAAAATAACAGCCTGGCATCTCCTTCTCCAGTTTCCTCTCTTCATTCAGCTTGCCTGCTGATACTCACAGTTCTGAAAGGATCACAGTGATATGGTCACAGTAGAGTGAATTGCATAGTGCCGCATGTTACATGTGTAATGCAGTACACCCCCATTGTCTTTGCCACGCTTTGATATAAACCCTTGCGTATTATTCTTGCACGTTCCTGTTACTGATCGCATTTCACTCATTCACAGTTTGGGTTTAAAAGAAGCCGTTTATTTAATCTTCTTTTGTAAACTGTTAAGAATAGATGGGAAAACTAATCCTAGATTGTAATATCCCAGCAACAGGAACACCGTATATCTGCGATGTAGTGGGCAGGAGCATGCATTGAACTACAGCACCTAACATGCACACTGTGTGTACAAATTATTAGAGAAGCTAGTAGGCTGGTGTTGTTATTGCATCAGCGCAGTATTGATAAGGCATAAAAATGATTTTGTAATTACCTGTAATTTACTGTATATTTCCTGTTTTAAATCGATTTGTTCAATTAGAATGCATTAGTATTGACGCGAACTATTGGTTTTCAGGTAAATAAAAAGCCCTTCATTTTACACTGATTTTATTTAAGGAACAGCTATCAGTTTGAGAGTATAATTTGTAAATAAATCCATGGCAAAACATTTCATTACCGGCCCCTTTGCAGTTTTCTTGAAAGCTCTGTGTAATATCATAGTACATTTTAGCGCAGGTCAGAGTGCATCTGTTTAAGGAATATATATTTTTTTTCATTGAACATTTTGTTTAAAATCTTCCAAATGCAATTGGTCTTTTACTGAAGTCAGAATCGAGATTCACGTTGTTTGGGTACCGATAATCAACGTTCCGAAAACAATGCTGCTTGCAGTTGTAGTATCTGTTGAAAGTGTGCGCTCACCTGGCAATTCCAAGCAACTGTCAAAACCTGTAAATACAACTAGGAGGCGTTTGATTCGCATGCAGTTCCGCTGGCATTCCCGTTGCTTTTCCCGACTTCACTAGGACAAAGCGATGCAGGTCTTTTCCAAGAAGCAAAGCTGCAACATTCTGCTCCACACAAATTATTTTCTTCTGTAAACAGTACTCTAGTGCTCTCTGCAAAAAAACAAACAAACAAACAAAAAAAAAAAAAAACAGCCTACAGTAAATGCATGCTTCCAATAATCCATGTGGCACTCGACTGTGTGTACACACGTGACACCCCCCTCCTCTCTCTCTCTCTCAACAAATCATTCTAGTACAGGCCCCTCTGTCTACTGATTTGGCTAAAAGGGGGAGGGGTGCTCTCAAAAAAAAAAAAAAAGTGTGGAGGCCCAGCACTCTGCGTTCCTCTAAATGGCTTTGGCAGGGGGGGTTTGGGGCATTAATCTGCAGGGTTCTGTAGGACTGCACTCCCCCACCCCCAGAGGCCCCTACAGTATGTCTATGCAGCCGTTCATGTGGAACTTTTTTTTAAGCTGTTTTCTGTTTCCTCTTCCTAAAGTTGTTTTGTTCCATACTATTAATATTTTTGTTAGGCATAGTAAGAAACAAACTGCGTGTCGGACGCTTTCACAGCCCCCTGGTTTAGATTTGATGTTGGGGTACCTAATGTTAAGTCAGGTTATAATTGCATTTTATTTTTTTCTTAGCTATGCATCATTACCGGTTATTTTTCTCCCTCCTCAAGATAAAATCAGTGGTGTATGCAGATATTTTTGTATTTCAGCAGCTTGCAGATCGTTCAGTCTCCTCTTCACATCGCTAATAATAACAAGCAAGCTTGAAATGGGCTGGTCAGGACATGAATCTATCTGGAGACCCTTCATAGAGTAAGACATTCACAGGGAACAGTTTGCCATTAGGAATTTACAAGCACTGGGAAAATAAAAATCTGAAAGCTCTATAATGCCAAAACAGGTTTCAGTTTGGTTCAAAAGGATATTGCTATTTTAAGAGAAAAACTAGAGAATACCACACTGTAATAATTATGTAATGCACTTTATAAAAAGGAATCCTTTTGGTACGTTAGGGATCGCATTGTATTGGCATGAGAAATGCATTCCCATTCCTTTGCTGTAGTTTGTCTTGTATATTTTAGAGTACATCCATGCTGGTTGAAATGCATGCTTACTAAGCCCAGTATAAGCTACTCTTGTAGA
This sequence comes from Polyodon spathula, assembly GCF_017654505.1. Taxonomy (NCBI): domain Eukaryota; kingdom Metazoa; phylum Chordata; class Actinopteri; order Acipenseriformes; family Polyodontidae; genus Polyodon; species Polyodon spathula. The sequence continues at coordinate 925 of NW_024472567.1, read as the reverse complement.
TGCTGGTAGACTGGGACTGAGGGATCTGTAAGCTGCCCTGAATGAAAGTGATTAGTGGCAGTCAGTCCTGTGTCATACCAGGACACTGCACCAGTCAACACTGCTGGCAGACAGCTGGCTAGCTGTCTTCGTAAGAGGCAGACAGGTCGTTTTGATGAGGAACATTAATTACTGTACCAGACACAACAGCGTGGAGACTGATCAGCAAAATAACTCTAAGAAATTAACAAACGTCAGGCACGTAATAAAGTGACTCTACTAAGAAGATTTAAGGATTACAGAAACACTGTTTCTCACCTACTTACAACAGTTCAACTCTTAAAAACAATGTGTGTGTATACCTACATACATACATACATACATACATACATACAGAGGGGGCTCCAAATGTTTTTCAGACTTCTAAAATGTTCTACATTAGGATGAAGTTCCATTTGGAGTGAAAGAGGTAGTTGTGTGAAATGTCCAAGGTCTGGCCAATATATACCCGTATATACCAAGTTTCAGCGGAGTCACACTAAACAAGCAAATCTTTCAGCAGCTGTTTTCTCAAATATAAAAAATAAATAAATATACAGTTATGAAAGTTTGTGGTTAGAATGTTTATTGTTCCTTTTCGGATTTCTGAATGTATCTCCTTTATATACACTAGATTATATATAGTTTGTCTGGCCCGGCACTAATGCTGTGCTGTGCTGTTCATATGAGTAACTGAAGAGTTTTTGCTGATGTGGTTCTCCGTTAATTCATGGCCCGTGATTATTTAAACCTGCCCGAGCTTTTCGGTGTTGGCTGATTAGAGCTGACAGTGTGCACAACAGAAATGCAGAAAGACCCAAATGGATTTTGTTGCGCACACCACAGTGTGGGTTATTGGAGTCTGCCATTGTACCATGACAGAGCAGCTGCAATTGTCACACGAAGA
>NW_024472566.1:12500-13646 GCF_017654505.1 Polyodon spathula | reverse complement strand
CTAGCTGTGAAAATATGTAATAGTATTAACAAGAGAGGGAGAAAGAAACAGAAAGAGGAGGTTCTGATTTTCCCAGCGTGGGAATGGAATGGGAATGGGAAGGGTTACTCATTAATTTGCTCTCTGTAAACCAGATGCTCTCTGTGTAAATGACTTGTGTTAATCTCTGTCTGTGTGTCTCTCTCTCTCTGGGTCTGTCTGTCTCTTTGTTTAGTACTGATTACCACGGGGCGCTGCTTGATGTATTTCCAACTACAGTAGAGTATATTATCATCTAATCTAAAGTGATTACCATCTACAGCACATTCCTTACGGTTTACTCTCCTCCATGCAGTCAGACTTGTTTCTATTCATAGGTGGAATTCAGTGCAATGTTGTGCTGTAGTCCAGAACTCTACCCAGTGGATATTGAGCAGCAAATAATGGCATTGTTGCTGTTCTGGTTATTTTTCGGAGCAGATAGGAAAGGTTATCTCAGAAGGAGAAAGGTTCCCATAATATTGTGCCAAACAAGCACCATATACATGAGCACAGCTTGTTAGATTGTGTTGAGCGTCGAAGCAATGGAACGTGTCTGCAAAATTGCTTTCTTACACGCAAGCTGGGCAATTAGAAATTAACCGGAAGTAGACACTTTAAATTAACATTGGTAACCTCTCCTGAGATTTAAATTTGACATGGTTTTTAAAAAGGGGATTGATAACAGCAAGCTACACCAACCCCCCCCCCCCCCAATAAAAAAGAAAAGTGATGTTAAATGTTCAAGGACATGAAGGCCTGTCTGTCATGTGGTGGGGAATCTATACACAGTTTATTTACATTAGATCTGTAATCTGTGCAGGTTCATTGCCAGGTCACAAAGCCCTTTGCATGTTTGCCCAGTTTTTAAAGTGTGTTCCAGTACGTTAAAGCAAGTTATTTGCTTTGGAAAATGCAAATGTGCGAGTTGCAAATCTTGGAGAAAACTAGCAATGCACTTTCAGTTAAGAAACTTTAAACTGCGCAGAAAAGAGCACAGTGCACATTTAAAAGTAGACAATATCCAGCCTGGGATTACAACCAGTACGGTTTACTACAATACGTGTGGCAACGTCATCCTAACTACGCAGTCACCAGCTCACTGCAATCCATCCGCAGCAATCTCTT
>NW_024472566.1:0-7500 GCF_017654505.1 Polyodon spathula | reverse complement strand
AGCTGAGGCGAGGACAACAAGATTCAGATGCATTTATTTTTTATTTGTTTGTTTTTGTTCAGGGTAGCAGCAGCATCACTCAGCTAAGCCGATATGTACCGTACTGTGCTTCTCTCAAAGTGCTCAGCCTGAGGCTACAAACGGCCCCTGATCTTTTAACGGTCTCTGTCTTGTCTCAGATGTTTGTTTAGAGGGGCGAGACAAAGGCATGGGAGTCTGTTGGATTTTCAGGTAGACAGAAGCTACATTGCAGTTTGAGCAGTGACACCTGGTCTTAATTAGCTCCAATCTCAGGTTAATTTGACATGCAGTGAAATGCATCAGAAATCTGGACTGGAAAGTGATGGATTTTTGCCATTTGCCTGCGTTGGTGTTTTTTTATTAGATTTTTTTTTATAAGCGTACAGTACTCTGGTAAATGGCGGTTCACTCCAGCACAGAGGAAGGAAGTTGATTAATTAACTGGTTTACAGAGTGACTCTGTTGTAAAGTGTAACTGCTGCAGTGGACCCTTCCCATCCTGAGTAATTACCACTGGTTTTCATGATCTCAGATCCGTAGGCTTCCTGTATAAATGTTATAGCCTACAATGTAGACTATAGGCGATTATCCAAAGGAAATATTTAAGGGGATTGCAAATAGTTACCACATGTTTTGTGTGTGTGCGCGTCTACATACGTACATACTGGAAAATTGTGGAGGTGCATTGCAAAGCTTGTTGCACAAGCCAGTTGATAGACTGCATCTGCAGCTAACAAGGGATGGTAGGTTAGCCATCTATAGCTATAACGAGGAAGAACCCATCCATTGCTGTTTTATAAATAGGAGTTAATAGCTTCCATGTGTGTTTTTAGGATTTGCATATACACTCTGATTTTATAACGAAATCTGAGGTTACATTAGCCGTGCTTCTTGGTTCAATGTGTACGGTGTGATTGCCTCTGTTTATTATTCTATGTTGTAATGACGCCTCCGCAGCAGTATTGGAAGGTTTTTGGCTTGGCATGGCCTGCCCCCTCCCAGAGGACAGCAGCGATACAGATGATAATAAAATTGTTTATTAATATTGTTATTATTCTACAGAACTCAAACAGCTCCTCCATTCTCTGCTTTAGAATTAAACAAAGCTGCCGGTGCCTCAGTCTTCTATTGTAAATAAACATTGCTCTCGTTTCACCAGTCACAGGGCTATCCGTTATTTGTGCCTCCTTAGAGAATCAGTTTGTGGCTGTACTGGTTGATATTAATTGGGGGGGCAGGGGAGAGCAGAGCCTGGCTGTGTACCCCCTTCATTAGTTACTGTTAAAGGTTCTTACTCTGTCAGCGTCCCGATGCCTTGTCCTCGCAGGCAGAACTTCATGAGGATAGTTCAGTGACCAAAAGATCTAGTTGTGTTTCTACAAGTGCTGGTACAAGAATTTGAATATTAGAACAAACATGAAATGCTTTGTAAGCCAACAATGACAGTGTTGATATTCACTAAGGTTGCATGCAAAGGAAAATAATCGATGAATTGAGAACGCCATGTTGCTCCCAGCACCAGTGCCCCCAAACCTGAAACAAGGCACTTGGAAATGCACTTTGTTCACAGATAAAAGAAAAGTCCATGCATCGAGTTGCCATTTGCGTTTGACAGGTCCACATGCAGCATCTCTTTGCTAGGTTAGGGTTTTTCCTTCCCTTCCTTGTGTTTCTGAGGATTATGTTGAACATGTCTGCATACCTTGCAAGCATGCCAGCTCACATGCCCGGGAAATCCTGAATGAATCTGTAAAGAAAGCTGTTTGTGTGAGGCTGGTTCACAGTGCTTTTCATACAGGATCAAAAATAATTTAAGAAAATAAACTTGGGGTGACCTGCAAAGGCGACCATGCTGCAGTTACTACAGGAACCCCAATTCCTGTCGTGGTTGTCATTGTGTCCAGCCAGTAAGTAAGTGGTGTGTTCACCTCTGAACAGCCGTCTCCTGGAAATGCCTTTCCTGTCTGAGAAGTGTGATGCACTTGTCTGAGTGAACCTTCCCTCAGGGCAGTCCCAAGTCAACACAGGCAAAGCAAAACCTGTATTCCAGGACGTGCAGTAAACGAGCACCCAATCCACAGTCTGCCGCTGGTTAGTGGAAGAATGTTTTTGTCTTTCCACCGCCGCTTCTCTTTTGGGTAAGGTGGTGGGAGCCAGGGAAGAAGTTTCAAACAGAAAAACAAACTTGCAAGTTCTGAATGGGTCCCTCTCTTCCTCCGAGCGCTCTGTTAATTCCGATAGAGAGCATGCTTGCAACAAACACAGTGTAACGTTTTTGCAGGACCTCCCTGGCACACTGCCTGCTCTCTGTGGTGCACAGTGTGTGTTTGTTATACTTGCTCAAATTTCAACCCCCCTTGTCACAGATTGTATTTATTTTCTACTTTGTTTTTAAACCTGTGTTTCCAGAGCAGAACACAGTGCCTGCTTGTATCAGTTTGACCATCAGTGGCGGCACCTACCCAGGGGAGCTTAGACTGATTTTTTTTAAATATTTTACTTTGTTTCAAGTGAAATATAGGATATTTTAATTTTACCTTTTTTCCGGTTTTATGCATCCGCTAAAAGTGGATTGGTTAACATTGCTAGGAGGCGGAACCGAGGGGAATGAGTGTCGCCTTTTTACACGCCAGTTGAAAGTTGACAGCAGTTTGTTTGAGAGGAGTCTGGAAGTTTTGAGTGCTTGTAATTTTCAAATTGTCATGCTGTGTTTCTGCAGCAATGCCAAGCACAGAAACCTGTTTCACTGGAGATTGATGAAGGCATGCTCCAGGCTAGAAGTTTTGCTATGTTGTTGATTTGTTTTTTTTAAATAGTTGTCTCCTGTTCCATTTTCCAATTCAGTCTCTCTCTTTATACACTCTCTAAGGAATGCAAAATACTAGAAACTGAACTTTTATTACAGCCTTAGATGAACGCATGCCAAACAAACTATCTGCGTTTTGTGGTCGGTTGTCCTGTTTCCAGAGCAGGCTTCCAGCAGGACTTTTCTGCTTCAGTGGAGTCTGCAGAACCCTTCCAAAGTGGTTTAATGTGTTCTGCCCTTTTGCCTCTTTTGTGAGGAGCTTTATGTACAAGTGCATTCGCTGGGCACCTCCAGCCTTGAAGTAATAGCCTTTCTTTCTGCCTCTATGCAGAGTCTCAGTTTAGTTTTTGCTCATTTCCTCTGATGCTGTTTTGAAGAAAATGCATTTTAAAAGCATTTGCTGTCTGTACGGATTGTGGTTGTGTTTTTCCTGGGAGGAAAAGAAGCCTTGAATTTACTGATCCTGTACTCCTTGATATTGATTTTAATTTAATCCGAAATGACTTTCTTGGTGCAGGATTGACGTCTAGTTGTAGTGACATTACTTAAGCAATAAGGTAACATTTGAGTGTAATGAAGTTATCTCAAGACTACCAGACACAGGTTCACTGCTTTTATTGCTGTTCAACCATTTAAATGTGTTTTGTGATTAATCTGTAATAGCTTTTAAACTTTAAATAACTTTCAAAATGCTCAATCAGAATTGTGAGACATAGTCATGCAAACAAACGTTTTAGCTAGTGCCACCTTCAGTACACAGCGTTTTTCTACTTGACTTGGTGCCCTGAAGAACTTGTTAGCCATCACTACTTTGTTACGTTTGAGTTACCTTCCCAGGGTTTCTCCTGGCGTGACAATGTGGGATGCGCTAATGTCCACACGACTGATGTTATTGTTTTGCTTTGAAGTGTAGCACAGCTTTCAACCCAGCGCCAGTAAAAACTGTTCTGGACTGGACTGCTGGCAATGAAACGGATCAAACCCTGAGAGCTGCAGCGGCCCTGTTTATCAGGTTACAGCAAGGAATGGGAGAGACTGACTGGCATGGGCCCCTTCTCCTCAGCACAGAAGTGCTTTGATAGCTCCCAGGAAAGGTCACACATTTCTTGATTTTAAACAGCTGAACATCCCTTATGCTACTATGTGAGTGAGCCTCTGGCTTCATTAAATATGATTGACACAGGAAAGAGTCCGGTTCCTACTGTTCTTCTTTTTTTAATAAAGTAAACACACACACACACACAGCCTTGTTTTCTAAAGAGTTTGAAATAGGAGCAATTGTCTGTTACTTGTGCCAGTTTTCAGAGTAGTATACTGTTTTCAGGACTCTGTTTATGGAGGGTATGTTCTGGTTATTTTTTTTTGTGTGTGTGTGTTTCTCAGTTTTGACAGTGCAAATTCCATTTTTTTTATTGCTTTGGAATTCCCATATAATGAAATAAATATTCAGCGCCGTGGGAGTTTAGCGTAATATCAAAGGGCTTCCAGGAAGCGGGGAAATGAACAGTACAGCCTCTACCGATATTTGTAAGTTCATGTGTCATGTTTCCCAGAAAATGTCAACAAAGCTGTGGTGAATTTCGGGTAAGCACTGTTTCACAAGGAGAGGGAATATAGAGTTTCATATTTCAGACACACAGCCAGCATGAAAAGAAATGAGAAGAATGCAATGAATGGGAGGACACAAAATAAAAGGGAGAGGCGCGAGCAGACCAAAACACTGTTCTCAATATTTTGGTTTTGTGTGTTCCTACATTTTTTGTAATCCTGCGTGGGTTTTTAGTTTTATTTAAGAGTCGCATCATTATGGGAATGCAGCAATGAAATTAGTTTTGTTCGCGTTGATGCCAGAGGGGTAGGAGAAGTTGCGTTTCCGTTGAGAAAGGCAGGTGGATGCAGGGGAGTGGGGGCTGCAGGCACAGAGAGATCTAAGGCATGCACAGAATGCCTGTGTAAGCTGGACCCTCCTTAGAAGTATGCAATTTTAATACTTCAACTGCAGCCCTCCCTAGCACGCTACAGGAGGGGGTGGGGGGGTGGTATACGAGCGCCAAAGCATGCTGTCCCAGTAGTTTAATCACAATTTTTTAAAGTGTTAACTACTTCTTTTAAAAGATGATCTATTAGCTGTATGACCACCCCCCTTTTTTAATATAATTTTTTTGATTGAGTTTGAAGTTCAATACATGAAGACATTGGGTGCCAGGAAGGGACAACTTTTATTCTACAGTGTTCTCCTTTGAGATTTTTCTAATTTGATACTCGGCAGAATTGAAGACCAGACCAGGCCAGAGATAATATTGCTTGTGGCAAATAAGAGAGAATGGGATGTATTTTAGAACCCTGGGGTTAGCACTCCTTTAAGCAAGTAATACAATACAGTGGCACCCAAACGTACTCACAGCATCGATAAGAAATCCGCGGAACACAAGCATTACCGAAGATCCAGGTCTATGGATTTCTACAGGGCTGGATATTCACTTTGTGATTTGGCTAACTCTTATCGGTAATACATCCTTTTAAAAACAAAAGGGGGCTCCCGAGTGGCGCATCCAGTAAAGCCTGTCCACGTGATGCGCCCTGTAGCCTGGAGATCGCAGGTTCGATCCAAGCTATGTTATTGCAGACCGTGACCGGAGGTAACCAGGGGGTGGCGCTCGGCCAATTGTGCAGGAAGGGTAGGGTAGGGTAGGGAGGGCAGCTGTGAACTGGGATTAATAACACAATTGGCAATTCTAAATTGGGGGGAAAACTGGGTAATAGTCAATGGCTAATTGTGGCTTTGGAGTAGTTTGCTGTGAAAGGCAATGCTGGTAAACTGCAAATTCCTGCATGCTTGTGTTTGTGTCTGCTGTTCGTTTCCCTCTCGAACTAGCGAGTGTTCTATACTGTAGCTGTTCAGTCCCAGTGGGGTTGTACAGTTCTCTGCTTTGCATTCCTCCTTTTTCTGCTTGATCCTCCCTGTCAGGGGGGCCTCTCGTGCTCCAGAATGCACACTGTTACACACACTCTCCGCCAGCTAAGAAACATTTCTGCTATCAATGATTTTTATTAGGGGAAAAAAAAACCCCCAAACACCCAAAGTCCGGCAGACCTAGATTTTTCAACTTTGTTCCTTCCTGAATTCATGTTTTTTAAAAGCTGTCGATTTTGAATTGACATCAAGTGAGGGGTGCAAGTGTTTCTGAGTCTGACCAAGCAGCAGATCGTCTTGGCACACTCTCATTCCCAAGCTAGGCACGTCCAGTAAAGGCCTCATTTCCGATTGGCATCCTTGCACTTGTATCAGTTTTCCTCTGTGCATTTAGTTTTTTTTTGTTTTTTTAAATGTGGCTTTTGGGTAATAAAAATGTGAATGCTTAGACGTGCATTAAAAAAAATTCTTTGGGGGCTTCCTGTTCTCATTTCCTCCTTTTTTCTTTCGTCGTCTTTTTTTTTTCACTGCCCACCTCCTAGTCGCGTTGACAGCAGCTCCTCTTACAACAAAGATCTATGAGGTTTGAGGTAGGCAGCAAGCATTTATGAAAGTGTAATTGAGGCCAGAACAGTAGCAATCCTAATATCTCCATGCAGATCCAGGCCTCCAGTCACCCGTCATCTTGTTCAGTATGGGGCGACCTTCACTTCCTGAGCCAAAACAGCAGGGAAAGCTGCTCTCTGGCTTTTTCAGGGCTTTTGCATTTTAATAAGTGTGTGTATGCGGTTTTGTTGTTTGGGGTTTTTTCCCATGGCTAAGCAATAAGAAACTGATTTAAGTATAAATCTTGCCCAAAATACAAATACTGTAGTGTAATAAGCTTGAGCTTGGCAAACCTGGAGCAAGTACAAACGAAGAGTGGAAACCTTTCCAAGTGTGTAATGAGCAACATCATATCATCTCAAACAACTCAAACTACGGTGTGTGTTACTTTCCTACATTAATACAATAAAATCTGTATTCCCAGTGATTTGTGCAGCAGCCCCCCTTTTCCATAAAGAGGAGTAACCCTGCTTTGGAATTGTAGGCTTTGTTTGTGAAACAGGTTCATAGAGGTTCATTTTCTTTCTAGGAGCCAGAAGAGGTCCTCCCTGAGGTACAGGGAGAGGAGGAGGATGAAGAGGGCTTAACGTCGGAGGAGAGGAGGATTCTGGAACGGAAGATCAAGAAGGAGCGTAAGAAGGCGGAGAAGCAGCACATGAAGGAAGCTGGGGTCAGCACTCAGGAGGCAGTGCCTGTGAAGCCATCTGGGTTGGAGCTGGCCCAGGACTATCTGACCTGGTAAGAGGGGGAGGGAGGGCTAAGACTCTGGTCTGCTCCTAATGACTCGAGCAGTGTGACATTAGCAGGGGACATAAATCAGCAGGGGCACACAAATGACTTGGGATAGAATGACGAGAAAGGTAGCCTTGGCACTTCTAGTCCATCCCATTGCAACATGTCCTTTAATTATTTAGTTGACCTTGTTGAAGATCAGTCAAGTAATGAAGGACCTAGTTTGAACAAAGTCCTTCAATAAAGTGGACTAGCAGAGTCAAAGTGACAACAAATGAAGTAGAACTAATTAAGCGTTCGTGTCCAACGCAGCTGTCCATGCCTGCTGGATTCTTGCCCGTGGTAGCCGTCAGGTGTCCCAAGTCGAAGGAAATGTTCACATTTATTCGGGAGGGCAAGCACTGAATTCAAAACAAAGAAA
>NW_024472565.1:0-230 GCF_017654505.1 Polyodon spathula | reverse complement strand
AAAACATGCAGACTTGCTTGGAAAACAAGCCCCTGTCTTTCCAGGCCTGTCCACTCAGATTTGCAGGATGACGGCGCTACATGAATTCCCTGGAGGAGCATTGTGTAACAGCAGCTACCAGCGTGGCAGAGATGATTCGAAGACCACTCTTAAACCCTGCTGGGTCACTGTGGCATTCGTAAGAGCACAGAGAAATGGTTTTGTTTTATTTTTCAGCTATATAGTCCTGC
>NW_024472564.1:0-1000 GCF_017654505.1 Polyodon spathula | reverse complement strand
ATATGCAAGAGGATTATCTCACGAGAAACAGTGAAAGGGGGCAATTAGTGCTTCACAAAAATGACAGCTGGTTTGTCGCCTTTGCTGTCGATCTGCGGGGAGCAGGATTACAGTAAATTGGAATAAAACATGTTTCTTAATTAACGTTCCTCTCCTCTTCCACGTGATGTACTCTCTCCTGCTTCTTTCCACAGTGGCCTTCACTGGCAATGCAAGCAGACACTGCAGTGGCAGACAACAGTTCTTCACTGAGCGCTAACGCCAGCACGGGGGCAGCAGCTTTTTCCAGAAAGGGGCAAAGGCAGCACAGTCCTAGCTGTCTCCCCCTCCCCAAATGACATGAAATGACAGTGCAACCACATCCAATAAAACAGCTGCCATTTACTTGGAGGTCATGGTCCGAATATCAACAACAGAATATCCACAATATATTCAAATGTCATGTAACATTTACAAACCCAATAGCAACATGACTGTGTGTGTGTGGTGGGGGGGGGTGTGTGTGTGCATGCGTGTGTTTACTGCAATACAATCAAATGTATGTTTTTTTTTTTTTTCAATTCCACAGGCTTCTCTCTTTTAGATTGTGTGTCAGTCTGTTTCTCTGGACACTAGGTATTAGCCTGTTTTTGGCCCACATTCATTTTCTGTGATTCACACTGTAGCTTTCTGCCAGGGTCAAAACTGGACAGCATTCAAGTTTATTCTGTGGTTTATAGTCAGTGTGACATATATATAGCTCGCTCGCTCTCTATTTTTATTTTATTCGCTCTATTTTCTAAGCTCTATCCTGCTCTCTCTCCTTCCATTTTGAATGAGGATTGCAGTGCTCCTCTGAACTGGGTCGAGGTTGTTATGCTGGGAATATAATTAGAAACCATAATCAAGCTCTGTTTTTGTGAAGATAAATTATATTTAATAACCTTCCAACAGGAATAGCAGGGCAGCTAATGCTATGACTAGCAGTTAGACGAGCTGTAGTGCGAACCTGTCTTCACAC
>NW_024472563.1:0-4937 GCF_017654505.1 Polyodon spathula | reverse complement strand
GAGCTCTATATATTGTTAAGTATTCTATATATTGTAATGTAATTATTAGATGTGATATAGTGTAAAGATGTACATATTTGCGTCCAAAATATTAAGCGAATCACACCCATAAAACCTATTTTGCTCCAGAAATGTTGCCGACCTGTTGTAATGTATCAGTACACTTGCAACATGAAGTATGTAGTGTTAGTGGAATTTGATGTTCGTGACAAAAATGTTTGTAGTTTTTTTTCACGCGAAAAACGCATAAAAGGCTTGCAAATATTGATGGCTTTACGTACTGTAACTGAATTGTAATGGAGGTATCTGGCCACTAGAGGGGGCTAAGAGATCATGAACAGAATCTGACTGCCCTGCCTTCACACTCGCATGCAGCTCTGCTGAATGCTGCTCGCTGTCTTATTCCGGACCGGGTTGAGCAAACCAGCCCCTAGCCTCTTATTCTGTCTGCCCTGATCTGAAACACAGTAATAGACATAAAATAGATTAGTAACTTCAAAAGTCACCGTTTCTAAACTCCATTACAAATAAATCACATTGTACCACTTGTGTGTTATCTAGCTTTTTCCAATATAATGCAATACATATAATGCATCATATATTATATATTATATATATATATATATATATATATATATATAATTATATATATCTTATAGTATATATATTATTCTATAATATATTATCTCTCTCTCTGATTGCGTTTTAATAAATTGAGTTAGTTACCATTGAAACCAAACAAAAAAAAAAAAAAAGTTATTTTGTAATATGAAATTGAACCCAATTTTACTTCATTTTCCAGTATATATTGAAAACAGTTGCTTGGCAGAAGAACAAATACAGGTTAGATTAGAGATTTTGACAGCTCTTCATACGGAGAGACTATTCATTAGAAATATGTTTTTCTATAAACTCAAGTATTGAAATATCAAACAAAAGCAAAACATCACTTTAACATTAAAAAAAAACCCAAAACATTCTATGTATTTATGGAATGGGTGGGTGCAGTGGTTAGGAGTCACCTCTAGGGGGCAGTGCTGTCCAGTGTGTGCTGCTGTCTGGCAAGTGGAGAGGAAGAGCAATCTGTCCTTGTGTCTGCTCCTCTGCACTTGACCTTGACACTGCTCCAGCACCCCCCCCCCCCCCCCCCCCCCCCCCCTACACACACACACACGTTTATATATATGTATGTAATTACACACACACACACAGATATTGTTAGCAAAATGCATAAGGAAAGGGAGTTTTCAGCGTTAAAATCGTGGCAATATTGTAATGTTATTTTTAAAAAAAAAATGTAAAATGAAAGCTATACAGTAAAACTGTAGACTTTCCTAAATTAATAATTCATTTTGTGATGCAATGCACTATGAATGTTGACCCTCATATGGTGTGTCCTGTAATAATAATAATAATAATAATAAAATGCTTTGGACATGTGTCTTTTAATTTGCACTTAATAGAACATGGTACAAATTATAACTTTTTTATGTATGTACACCTGTAATAGATTTACAATGGAAATAATTATTTATGTGGTTCAACCCCCCAATAAAATAAAAAAAATAATAGTAAAAAAAAAAAAAAAGAAAAAACCCCTGCAGACTCTCGATGGTTAACATTGAGAGGAGCGCAGTGGATGCCTGTCTCCACTAGGTGCTGTGCTGGTGCTGCCGAGAGAGCAAGAGAGGGTTCCCCCATTGTGTCTGCCCAGCTCTGCACTTGACCTTGATGGCGACCCCCCCTCCCCGCTCCACAACCTTAATGAGATGCCCTGGCAACGCTGCCACTTAAACAAAGGCACGGGCATAAAGGCATTAGCGCCCGTCGGCTGGGTTACCATAGATATCTGGCACTGTGCCATTTATCGAAAACCTCATTTGCATATATTCAAATGAAGCCTGAATAATTGACAGCATCTCCCGGCTTCACTGGCAAACAATGGGCAAGTTCGTATTCACATGCCCTGCCCTCGCCCGTGCCGGCCGGACGCCGTTAACTGCCTGGGAACAAGATTGCAAAAAAAAAAAAAAACATTGAAAAAGCTGATTTGAATTGCTCTCAGTCCTAGCTTTAACTGATGCCATTAACTGTGCCAAGTTTTCTAATTGTGCTTCAAATGTGTCGAGGGGATAATATACTGAGGTTGTGTTTTTTGTTAGAAAATTAAGAAGCAAAGAAATGTTCCCGTCACACAGGCGAGGTGTGGGTGTCAGCTTGATGAAATGGAGTTTGATGTAGCTGCTCGGGGCCCCTGGGTTAGGCACGGCTGCATTCTCACACCCTGCCTCTAGACTCGCTGTTATTATTGTTATTAAATCTGGAGCACGATCCCTTTCATAAATCCTCATTTTTTCAAAGCATCGAGAGCAATGTTACGGTCACTGTCACGCGCCTGTAAAGACGTCTTGTAAAAGTCAGGAAGAAAATACAGAGGCAGTGCGGCCCTCTTTCCACCACCCTGCAACAGAAACCTCGTTCATTTTAAAGATGCATTGCAGATCTACACCTGGGCTGTGTGTCTCTGTGTGGTTCTCTAATCCGCTCCCCCATGCTTCAGAAAACAACTCAGCTGGGAGTGTCCTCTCTCTCTCTCCCTTTCCTCTCTTTCCATTTCCCTCTGGGTCAGAGCTGAAGCAGCCTCCCAGTATGGTTTGAGGAGCTCCTCGGATGGGAAGGTACACTGAGTTGTGCTGTACTCTGGATCCCTGATCCGCTTCTGAGAAGAGAAAGTCCTCTTGCGGCCCGGTTCTTCAGAAAGCCCAACCAACATTTGCAGCTCCTGACTGGACCTCTTGAGCTGCAGTGCTGGTTTGACTTCCTGCTGTAGCCAACAGTGCACATACTTGGCAAGTCCCACTTTCTTGAAGCTGTGAATTGTAATTGGTACAGGATTAGCCAGACTCTTGGTTGATGAGGTGCTATAAATTCCTCGACACGCAAAAAGAAGCTTCTCTATCAGCAGGCTTTTGTTTAAACCACTTACTAGCAAGGCTTCCATACTGCAGATGAAAAGCATATCGTATAAAGCATTCAGTATTGTAGACTGATGTACACTCAGGAAAACAAAGCATGCAGTTTCTCTTAATGACCCTGTAATAACAGCCATTGCAGAGATGGCTGCATAGTTAATGCTTAGTAACAAAATTAGCATTGTGGACAGTTACTAACACCCTTGATAATAACATTGTAATAGTATATTTTGTGTATAATTACAAGGCAATTACCATGTAACGCTCAGTAATTGCATGCTAATTACAGACAGTAACTGTGGTAAGGGTTTCTCCACAGTGGGTGTGTAATGTCTTTAGGTCCCTGGTGAAGTGGAGCTCTGTGCAAAACTTTAAGAACCGGACCTAGATATCTCCCCCACTTTAATGATTCAGTTGGAAGTGGTGTCTAGATCATTTAAATATGTCACAGGAGTCTCTATCTCTGTATAAATATGCTGAGCGCCAGGTCTTACCAAAACAGCAGCCACATTCAGATAAGAGCTGAGATCTCCTGGCTGGTTTCATTCAGGGAGGGTAAGCCTCAGTCTCCTAACCGAGTATCGGACAGGTAACAATTAACGCTAATCAATGCACTGAGGACACGACTGGTTTCACTAAAGTGACGTTTGACAGACTGAGATTAGTGCTAATCGGGGTCTGTGAAACCAACCCTCAATTAACAATAACAACAAACAAACATATATATATATATATATATTATATATATATATATATATATATATATATATATATATATAATGATGCCAGATTACCCGATGCTCCAGATTGGGGACCAGGGCCATTAATGACCAATCAATGAATGCTATATTGAGTTTCACAAAATGAAAGCAGTGGAGAGCATTATTTGAACAATCAATTCATTATTGCATCTGTACTGATAACAGATGCGCATGTATCTATGTATGCCAAGCAAGGGGGGGGGGGTGTTAAATCATGTTTACATCCTTTAAACGCTGAAAACACACAGCAGAACTGAAAAGAAACCCACAGAAGAGAGAGCTGGACCGAATGACAAGACCGCAGGGTTACAACGCAGGGTGGGAATACGACGCTCACTGCAATTGACGTCTACTGCGCCAGAAACATTTTATTCATGGTGTACTTCATTTATTCATTGACTTATTTTGTATTATTGCAAACTATTCAGATCCATATTTCTTTTTTAACTGACAGCCCGAACGCTTGCCTGAGTCACTCGACAAAGCATTGCAAGAATAACAGCTGGCTTTTAGAGATCCTGATTAGCTAGTGCTGGACTTCCTTACCTGGGGTAACATTAGAGAGTCTGGGATGGTAGGGGGTCTGTGAAACTGTTCAGTGCAGTCATTTACATTGTCACCAGTTGGGAGAAAACTTTGTCCTGAGTCCAGTGCTGGCTTTTTGAACTATACTATGTTTTGCATACCGGTATCTCTAACTCTACACAGACATCACATCTGGAAGTACTAGAACGGCGAATGACAGAATGCAGTCCTGCAATGTTATCTGTCCTGAATAAACATGTATCTGGTTGTAGTATAATATACATGAGAGGCATGAATAGGGCACCGCACTTATTAATCGATCAGCAGTTTATAGATTAACCATGCCATTTGCCCTGATTATGGAAAATATGTAAGAACATAAGAAGAAAGTTTTGGGAACGAGAGTAGGCTGTTCAGCCAATCAAAGCACGTCCCTGCTTCGCGCACCCATGACCTCATTTGGGAGATCTCATTAAATAGGACAGAGTCGTAGTGTTCCTAGTGTTTTAGACACTTCACTTGGAAGGCTTTTCCATGCATTCTTAACTCTCTGAGCAAAAAAGTGCTTCTTACCTTCCGTTGTAAACTTTTACTCTGAATCCATTCATGCCCTCTTGCCTCACTTTGTGCTAATCTTCAAGTCGAGACTCTGTATCATTTAGGATTATCAAAGGGAATT
>NW_024472562.1:0-12515 GCF_017654505.1 Polyodon spathula | reverse complement strand
CAACCAGGAAGAATACTCAAACACAATGGTGAATGAGTTTTATTGTGCATTACAAAATTAGCATGTATTTGAACAGGCATATAAAACATATTGAAAATTAGTGCAAGATGCTAAAGTAAGAAGATGTGAGCGCATCCCCTCGTGCGGCATTACTTGGCATCTGCGTTTCCTCCCAGAAGGTTGCACGCCTTGTTTCATCAGACCTGCCCTCCCCGTTAGAGACGGGTTTACAGGCAAGCCGTCACTGGTCTGGGGTTCCAAACTCAGACTCCTAGCCGGGCGCAGGAGAGGAGGACACAGCAGGATTCGGTTATTCAAACAGGACTACAGGTACTTTGCAAGATCCTTTTCAACCACCTGTTTGAAAAAAAAAAAAAACACCAACACACACACACACACATATATATATTATATATATATACACATACACACACACACACACACACACACTACCAGTCAAAAGTTTGAGTACACCTGCTTGAAACCAGGTTTTTCATGATTTTCATTATATTATACGTATACTTACAAGCTGATAATCATAAGTGAATTGCATTCAAAAATTAATTTAAATGAAAATGTAAATCTTGTCAATTTCAATGAAATGGTCACCCAAAGCAAGGGGATTTCAGTCTGAAGCCCAAGTCAGTTAAAAGTCTGAAACGTGTATAACACTGTGTTAGAACACTGGCCTAAGTGTTTTTGTTAGATGTTCTCTGAGTTAACTAGCATGTTACCTAATTAATATTTTGTCACCAATTATTGTTAACAGGTGAGGGTCCACGATTACTATAAATATAGGTAGCATAAGCACAAGTTTATCATTCCTGAATGTAAGGGAGCAGAAAATGACAAAATACACTCAGTTAAGCAAAGAAAAAAGACAGTCTGTAATTACTTTAAGAAATGAAGGTCAATCTTTAAGACAAATCACACGAACTTTGCAAGTGTCTGTAACTGCTGTGGCCAAGACCATCAAACGATTTGAAGAACTGGCACTCATGAGGACCAAACAAGGTCAGGCAGGCCAAGGGTGACCTCAGAATCGGAGAACAAGTTCATTCAAGTCACAAGTCTGCGAAACCGGCGATTAACTGCCCCTGAAATAAAAGCTCAGCTAAATGTTACTAGAAGTACAGATGTTTCAACATCAACTGTTCAGAGGAGATTGCGTGAAGCTGGCCTAACTGGAAGAATTGCTGCAAAGAAACCACCAAGAGTGCAGAATAAGAGGAAGAGACTTGCCTGGGCCAAAAAACATAAAACTAGACGTTTGAGGAGTGGAAGTCGGTCTTATGGACCAATGAATCAAAATTGGAAATATTTGGGTCCAACTGCCGAGTATTTGTAAGAAGCTGAGAGGGAGAGCATGAGTTGTGCATGTGTGGTTCCCACTGTCAAGCATGGAGGAGGCACTGTCATGGTCTGGGGTTGCTTTGCTGATGACAGAGTTGGTGATCTTTACCAAGTCCATGGCAAGCTCAACCAGCATGGCTATCATAGCATACTTCAGAGGCATGCCATTCCATCAGGATTACGGCTAGTTGGGCAGTCCTTCATTCTTCAGCAAGATAATGACCCGAAACACCTCAAAGTTGTGCAAGAACTATCTGGCGAAGAAGGAAAGTGAAGGACAACTCAGTCTAATGACCTGGCCTGCCCAGTCTCCAGACCTCAATCCCATAGAACTTGTATGGACAGAAATGTCAAAGCAAAGCTACCCATAAATGCCCTATATCTCTGGGAATTGCTGCAGAAGAGCTGGGAAGACATGTCGGGTGATTTCCTGCTGAAACTTGTTAACCGAATGCCTCGTGTTTGTGAGGCTGTTATTAAGGCAAAGGGTGGCTATTTTGAGGAATCCAAGATTTAGAGACAATTTTCTTGAACATTGGTTTGATACTCCTTGTTTTATATATTGTAATATGTTTTTTCATTTTCAAGTATTTACAGAAACGTATATGATGTAAAATAGGCAATTATGAAAAAAACCTAATTTCCAGCAAGTATATTCAAACTTTTGACTGGTACTGTGTGTAATATATATTACACACACAAAAATACTCACCCTAGAGGTTTTAAGTGATGAATGTCAGCTTTAACAATTGACTATTGTGTACATGCTCCAAAACCCACACGTCAAAACTCCAATGTTAGGACAAATACAATCCAGAAAGTGTATAATTAGGACATGGCTTGCCAGTTTGCTTTTGGCATCCCTTAAAATGTAGCCTGTGTGTGTGTGTGCCGCTAATGTAGACACCAGGATTCTTAATGTCACGTAAGCTTGTGCTGTATCTGCTGAGGTGTACCTCGACTGGATTTCCTAACACTTAATGTTCCACATGAAGTGTGTGCTTCTATTGAAATTAGCGAACAAGCTGGCACTGTCACTAGAGGAGTACACTGGCACCCTTACTAAAGAGCATGGCACATCCTTTATCGTGCATGTCAAATCCACAGCTGGGCTGAACAGAACAGCGTGTACTAAAGACAAAACAGACCTCTGTGTCTACATGCCCTGATTTAGCATCATTACACATTTTAGAACAACGAGGCTTGAAGCAAGTCACAGCTCATGACTTAATGTTTTGGATGACTTTCAAAATGAATTAGTGGACAGCCACAAAAAAGCATCTAAAGTGTTGCGCAAATCTCTAATCAGAGATGCAAGTAATGGTCCAGCCCACGTTGTACCCTGCACACTCCACACTCAAGGAAAGCTGTTTCACTTACGCTTGGATCTTCCATTGGCGAATACCTCTTCACAACCTGTCCCTCTCTGTCAATGAGAAACTGAAATAAAACATTTTAAGTCATTGAATTGGCAGACATATCCATCACACTGAGGATCTCACACAGACACCACTGCACAGCTGGAGTTTGGCTCAGAACCTCACCAGCCTAGTGAAAGACTAGTCGCTCCTTTTCATTAGTAGACAAGGTCATGCACCAGATTTTCTCTTTGCATTGGGTACTTAAAGTTAAATTGGGGGCTCGGACTCCTATAGCACACGATAGGCTTTTTTCACGTATCACCACAATTTATCATTCGGATTACTTGTCCCCCACCCTCCAGACAATCCTTTTAAGCCATTTAAGTCACTGCAAAAAATTGTGACTTTCAGAGCTTGAAATCTGTTCCAATTACAGTCCAACCCTGACCTTTTAAACAGTGCAGATTCAGACTGTGCAAGAAAATAGGGGAACTTCATTAAAAAATATATATATATTATTAATAATAATAATAATAATAAATAATGGCAGCAGTTGCTTATTGTTGAAGCCAAACTAGGGGCTAGGAAACCAAATTTAAAAACCACACCCTGCCACCAACTCTGTCCATGCAATTTCTAAACTACTATTGAAAAGCAAATAACCACAGCTTACCTTGGTGAAATTCCACTTAACGTTGCTGTTGAGAGGAGAGAGAAAAACTAAAATCATGAACCTGCTATTAAAATACATCTTTCTACTTCAATCCTTGAAATGACCAGGTGTATTAGCCTGTGATCAGCACTTTTTGGTGACCGTGCTTGTCACTGGTCTCAAGCGGTTCTCCCAGTTTGGAGACAGCACACAGTACGGTCTGCACCTATAAAGGGTTATTCTGCAGGTGTACTCACTTTCCCAGCATCCCTTTCCCCTTGGGCTGAGACTTCATCCAGCGCCACAGGGGGTGAGCGTTATCGCCGTTGACGTCGATTTTGCTGAACAGGTCAAACTCTGCATCGTAGGACTTGGCAAACTCCTTGATCTGCTCCTCCGTCCCGGGCTCCTGACAAAAAAAAAACTTTTAGTATGTGTGTGTGCTCCATTTTTGGGGGTTAGTTGCTTTCCACAGCTCCCAGCTTGCAGTGCACAGATTGCTCCAAAGCGTCATTAGCACCTCCTTCAGCAGCTCTTCTTTAATCATTACCTGGTGTTTTTAGACTTCCAGAACAAAAGCGTTTCTGAACTGTACTTACAGAACTGAACGCTACCGTCACAGCTGTTGCATATTAGTGCAGTGTACTGTAGATAATCACATCTTTTAAAACTATTGAGAAATGAGACCCAAGACCAAGTTTCGGGAAACACTAAAATAAAACACATGTACTTATAAAACTGTATAAAACAATGTACATTAGAACATATTATTTCTTTTTAGGATAGCACATTCTTATCTTGAATGAAACACCCTTTCTTTATCTTTTTTTTTCCCCCCACCCCTTGGATCCGAGAGCTTCAGCAGAACTGAAGAACCACCCACGTCCTTTTACAATCTGAACAGCCAGATAACTGAAGCCTAACCGGCTGTGCGGTCACCAAACCCTCTTTAATAACCGTACCTGTTTCCCAAACTGGTTGCTGGGGAAGCCCAGGATGCGCAAACCTCTCTCAGCGTACGCAGCGTGCATCTGCGCAAACTGAGTGTAGTTTACAGGGGTCTTTCCTCACTTGGAGGCGACGTTTGTGATGATGCAAACGTAGCCCCTGTGGAGCGGAGATGGGGAAAACACAAAGAGTGAGGTTTGTGGAAAAAAAAAAAAAAAACACACTCTAAAACTGCCACCAAGATAAGCAAGACTTGACATGTATGCGAATAACAATCTGATGGGGACGGAACCTAGCTCACAATTTTGAAAAGGCAGAGAGGGGGCCGCTGGCGACTGTCCAAGGCAGACGGTTCCTCTACATTTAGGTTCTCAGTTGACCAGGGTAGGTTCTCTGGAGGTCTAATTTGATAGCAACTAATGAGTCCCTGATGTTCATTAAATATTGTAACTGCATGATTTGTTCACAGCACAGTAAACCTGCAGTCAAGATGAAGCTGCATATACCACCACATCATATCCCTGCAATACACTTTAAAAAAAGACAAAACAAAAAAACACATTTATAGAAACAGGGGAATCTGGGAGAAGAGTACCGCAGGATTAAACATCTGGACACGAACTGACCCTTTCCACACATAGTGCGTAAAGACTGACCTGTACTTCTCCATGGAAACCTCATTTCCGTCGATGTCCTTGGCTGTGAACTCGTAAATGGATTTGGCATTCTGCCAGTCTTCCACCTGCGCACACTGGAAGAAAAACCAAGGACCAGTCAGTCTTAGCAGTGCCAGTAACTCGCCTCTCATTTCCATCTGCCACCCACAAGACTGGCCACTGCACGCTTCATCATTACAGCTACCAGGATTGGAGAGGCACAAGGGTCTAGATCAACCAACGGCCGGAAATCCATTTACTATGGAACGTTTTTCTCTTTTAAAAAAGGAACTAAAATTTGCACGAGAGTACCATCTTTAAACAATCGTCTTTTTAATTCATCACACCCCAAAATGAAAACACTGAAAGTGAAGCAGCAGCAGCAGCAGTGAATGTTGATGAAATTCAAGCTCAATTCCTGGTTAGTTTTGGTATTGCCGACACATCCAACAACGGCTTTTCCGTTTTACGAGGTCCAAAATGAAACTAATCATTAATCTGAAATCCTTGCTGACTAAAAATCGGATATTCCAGTTGATAAGGGATCAGGATAATAAGCTACTGTAGTATGTCAAAGGGGACATCCATTACCAGGACTGATAAGACCAACAAGTCACTCTTGTGTACTAATGGACAAAGTACACTACACACCTATAAAAATGAGCTCCAAGTGTTGAGTATAAGAACTAAAGTGGTGCATTCAGAGAAATAAAGGAAGAAACTCTGCCATGGTTGTAATGGCACTGTATTATAATGCATGTTTCCAAGTGTCCTGTGGCTCTAATCAAGCTGAGTGTATTTCTCAAACACTCTTTGCTTTGTCAGTCAGGTCCATCATACAGAGAATGCAAGAGAAAGTTCACTCTCAAATTGATCAAAGGTAGCCACCAAACACCCACACCTTTATTAAAAGGTCATTAAATCTAAATAAAACTGCAGAAAACCCCATATTAATGCACTTAGTCTGCTTCTAAAGAACCTGCTGTGGTTTAAACGGTCAGCATGCTTTGTCACTGGCATTCCGAGTGCCAGATCTACACTCTCGGTGAAATAAGTGACTTCTTAGAATTCTGAATTCTATTTCAGAGGCTGTGGTGATTCAGTGTGTCACACAGCGCTGGGCAGAGTAAACCCACTTCAAGCACCTGCTTTGTTTAAATGGAAAAAAAAAAAAAAAAAAGTATTCAAAATGTACTATATGTTCAACCCTTTAAAAAGACAGGAGTGGAGATTCTTGAAACCTGACATTTGCCGAGTCTCAGGTTTTTCTCAGTGCAATTACTGATTTGGCTCCGAACAGTAGTGATCACAGGTAGTGGTGTGGGGGTTTCCACTAATTTCAGAGGAAGGGAAACGACTGTTGCACAGTTTAGGGTAAAGCCTGTAGAAGTGAAAAAGAACGCAGAAGTGCGGCTTCCACATTTAAAATTTATTTTTAAAGCTTTTCTTTTTTAGTCATGTTTTAATGTTATGACATATTCATTAGTGCCCTGCATGCATGACACTCCGGGCTAGATTCTCAAAGCATTTGCTAGAGTCTCTCCGACAACCTTTAATCCTCGTTGTCTGTCTGACTAATGCATGATGCAATAATGACTGACCGCCTTAAACACACTGGTGTGGATCACATGTCTCTTGCAATCTGTTTAAAAACGGAATACAAAAAAAAAAAAAAAAAAAAAATCGTACACCGCACAAGTTACACAACACACACAGCAGATTCTTTGGATAACTGCAAACTGGCTTGATCACTAATTACCCACACGTTATCAAACAGTGCAGGACTGGGCAGTCCTATCAGTATCAACGCCCGCATCTGTGACTGCGTTTGATCAATAGTGAGATATAAAATGCACACGTGAAGTAAGGACAACGAAACCCTGTTTCACTCCATTCCCAGAAATAAGCAGCATCAGAATATGGAAACCTGATCAAAAAGATCTCTCTGTTAACAAACAGCACTGACCCAAACAAAACGTATTTATTTATCTAAACAAACTATACACAATAGCAACAAAACACAGACAAAAACAGTGACAACTGAGCTTTTTTGTTTTTTACGGGTTGTTCTGTCCATCCTAACACTGGTGCAATTCTACTTTGTTGTTTGCATGTCACTTGTGCCAATGTAAGCAAAGCCACTGCAGTGTTCGGACTGACATCACGGCCAAGCGTGTTGAAACAAAGACTGTGCTGTGTGCTGTTTGAGCTGATCCACCACAAGCATCAGCAGGGTTAAATGGCTTTATTCAAAACAAAACACTCACAGCAACCTCCTTTGCCTGCAGTAGTTTAGGCTTTTTGTCCACATACAGACACCACCCCATAGCGGACCATAATGCAAGTAAACAGTGTAATGAGGGCGGTACATCATAATTTTATATTTTAATAAAATAAACAATGAACTGGTTTTCATTTAACTTGAACATATCTAAAATGAAAACGCTGCAAAAAATGTTTTTAAACGTTTAAGGCGGCTTTTTTAACGCACCAGAATTAGCTTCTTGTTCGGCAAGCCGTCATCTTTTTCTTTAATAAGTGCCTGTCAGTCCTAAGCTTTCATAATAAAGATCGTCCATTTATTTTTATTAAATCATATATATATATATATATATATATATTATATATATATATATATATATATGATTCACAAGTGATTGGCAGTTCATGCAAAGAAGCAGTCCTCCTAAAAACCAGGCCCCTCCCTGTCTGACATGTGGGGTGTTGTCATCATGTAGGCGTGGCTTTTAACAGGTTTAGAAGACACTGAGGGTGATCAAGCCTCATGCCTTCTAAGAATAATATGGCGCCAGAAACACCTCACACTCCTCAGCTTTTTAATTTTTTTTCTGTAAAGAACACTTCCAAAGTATATAATGGCAGGATTTAATGAACACATTCCAATAAAATAACTGTATTTAACTTTTGAATAAGCTCAATAATGACTGGAATCGCTCTCCAAAGGAAGTGGCAATGCTCTTGACGATGGGTTGTTGGGTCATGCTGGTTAACAGGCTTGATCACTCTAGCTGCTCCTGTTGTAATGAGACCTTGAGCAGAAGCATCTATAGCCACACCGGGTTGGGCTCTGGTAAGGTTAAGAGGCTGCCAATAAAAGGCGTTCATATTATTTTGTTTTTGTACACATTACATAAAAATAAAATATATGTCAATAGTTTTTCTTCTAGTTTGTCCCCCCCCCCCCCAGTGTAATTTATGCTCCAGTGTGCTCTCTCTCTCAATACATAATTAGTGTGTATTAAGTATTTTCTTATTCAATATTTCCTAGACCTACCAATCTTGTCATTTTTGTGTTTGTAGGTGATTATGGTGTTTAACAAAAAAGCGCCCCAAATATTTAAATTTAGTTTTTTGATTTGGTTTTAAAATGTTCTGATTCGGGTATTTCTTCCGGACAAAGGGAGTTAAGGTCAAAGGGTACCGTGTACTTTTTAAAAAGTTTTGAGTGTGTATTAGATTGTTCTTCTTGTGGCCAGTCCAAAATCAAGAGCTTACCCCCCGTGCCGCGGAATGTGTTTGTAATCAAGGCTAATGTTTGTAATGAATACTAATGTTGAAATTCAAAAGAAAAAAAAAATCTTATTTCGTGGGGTTGTTTTTACAGTTTAAGAAATTATGATATTTTTTAATATGGCACTTTTCGTTGTGTTGAGATTTTAGACCTTAGTAAAATAAAATCAACTCAAACATACGTAAATATTTTGATACGTAAAAACGGACTTGTACATCGATATATTTTGGTATAATAATATATAATATTATATATATATATATATATATATATATATATATATATATATATATATATATATTCGATTCATGATAACTACAATCTTGCAACGATTTCAAAACGGCTGCATTCGGGATGCGCACTCCCACAGGAGCCAAAGTCGCCCCGGTCCTCCAGCAATTGGGGCAGCAAACTTTACTTCACTAAGTTGTATAATTTCTTTTATCCTACCTTAACTGCATCCTTTCACTTTTTCTGCAAGGCATATTATTTATGATTACTTGTTTATTTCATTTTTACAAATCCAACACAATTGGGCAATGACATATTTAAGCATGCCTGTATTATTATTATTATTATTATTATTATTATTATTATTATTATTATTATTATTATTATTATTATTATTCATTTATGTGATCTGACCAAAGTAAATAAGAGGTCCAACAGTTGCACAGACTGATGGAGATTTGTACGTATTGCTGCATATATATATATATATATATATATATATATATATATATATATATATATATATATATAACGACATAACAAATTAATAATGTAGTTTTCTTACCATAGTTGGAGCAGAAACTCTCGCAGCTACTACCCAAACAGCAGAGCCCGTTTGAATGGTCACATTACCCCGAGAGTCCTCTATAAAGGGCTGGTCCCGCCCGGCGCTCTCCCCAGCGGAGATGACGATGAAGCCGCAATCCTCGAGTCCGCCATGTTGGCTCAAAGTTCAATCTACTTCACCGCACGTCACCAGCCCGCCCGTCAGTCAAACTGACGTCAGCTACACAGAGCTCCGCCCACCTGGGCGTCCTCACCGGCAACAACAAGCTGTCAGTCAAAAAGATTGTCTTCCATCCAGGGCTGACATATTTATTTATTTATTTATTTATTTATTTATTTAGCGCCGTCCCGTGTGGATATGTGGCATTACTTTGATGCGCTGCGAACCTAACTTGTTTATCATGATATCATTATTAAAACACTTTTATTGTGATTCAAGTCTATATATATATCATATATAATATATATTATATTATATATTATATATATATATATATATCATATAGCATTTTAAAGGAAAATTTTCAAACGAAGATTAAAAAAACAATAACTATACATTATTAAAACTAAAAACTGGCATCCTCGATGGTCACCCGGAGGTCCTGCTCCCTTAGCGAATGAACACGTGATTTCCATGCTGCGGAAGTTAGCGGTCGCTGCCGGGCTGGGAGAGCGTGTCAGAGTTAAATCTAGGAGCTGCTTTTTTTAAGACTGTTATTATTATCATATAATCGAACCATGGATGACGAAGAGGAGACCTACAGGCTGTGGAAAATCAGGAAAACCATCATGCAGGTTAGAGCCGTGCAGAATTCAGCGTTAATCTAAGCGTGTTGTGTATACGCTTACCCGAATCAGCAGATTGTCGAAACGTGTAAGATAGACAGACATAATAGATGTGCTTCTGGTGCCGTGGTAGCTACACTCACTAATTTCTATTTAAATCTATTTGTGTAGTTTACAGTAGTTAATGATAGAAAGACATCCTGCTACTGTTTATCCAGTTATCTTCCTTTGTTTTGTGTTCTCTAATTGTATTTCTTCTAAAACTGCAAAGTATATATACACTGTAACTGCATGCTTTTACCTTTTAATGTATGATAGCTAGAGATAAATAAATATATAATATAGAGATAGGTAGGGATATATATATATATATATAGAGAGAGAGAGAGATATGGATAGATGGAAATGTAGACAGATATAGATAGAGATGTAGACATAGATAGGTAGGTAGATAGATTAAATAAATAGGTTAAAAGTGGTTGCAGTTCTGTTGAAAAATGCCCATATGTGTTTGCAGCAGTACCAGTAAAAAGTTAACACAAATCCCGCAGGAGCTTTTATTGGAGTTAGTATTTGTTTGTTTTTCCAAGGTGCTCTCTTTCTGCAAACTCGACTCAGCCGTGATTCTCATAACACGTGTGTAAGCCCTGCGGTGTTTTCTTTCTGATCGACTTCTCTGTTGTTGATCCCCTGCAGCTGTGTCACGACAGGGGCTACCTGGTGACGCAGGACGAGTTGGACCAGACCCTGGAGGAGTTTAAGAACCAGTTTGGGGATAAACCCAGCGAGGGGCGGCCCCGGAGAACCGACCTCACAGTGCTGGTGGCTCACAACGACGACCCCACGGACCAGATGTTTGTCTTCTTTCCAGGTGTGTGCATCGTGTAGCGCAGGGGATCCTGGTCCTTGGAGGGCTATTCCACTCCCGGTATTTGTGCCAACACTGTTCTAAGTTGTTTCATTGAATCAGTTAAGCCTCCGTCAAGACACTGCAGTAGTAAATTATAGTGCATCTCTTAATCCTGGAGTGGAATGAACCTCCAGCACTGTGATTGCCCTTTGCAGGTAGAAGTAAGGAAACTGTGTCACGTGACTTGAGGCAGACATTTAGCGCTGTTGTGTTTTATTTTTCTATGTAAAGCACCTTGGCAAATTAGCATAATTAAATAATAATAATAATAATAATAATAATAATAATAATAATAATAATAATGCAACTTTAAGAAGCTTGCACTATAGAACATGGTTTAATATTAGCCTTTGTGTTTGTCTGCAGAGGAGCCCAAGGTTGGGATCAAGACCATCAAGATGTACTGTCAGAGGATGCAGGAGGAGAACATCACCCGAGCCTGCATCGTGGTGCAGATGGGAATGACACCATCCGCCAAACAGGTGCCTGCCTGCACGCCCACCACTGCTTTCCCTCCAGCTCATCACGCAGGCTTAAATTAACTGCAGCAGCATGCGTCGCTGCCTCATTAAAGATGTTCTAGCAGTGTCGGTCCCTGATGGCTTTGCACAGCAGTGTGTGTTGCACCATTGTAAATAAAACCGAAAACATCTGCTTAAAACCGCAGCCTTGTCTGGGGCAAATTAAACTGCTGTATAGCTGGGAGCTAGTTTAGCATATTCTGTTTTTATATACAGCAAGCAGGTGTATATGGGATTCTATATACATATATTATTTTTTTTATTCTTTATTTTCGTGTTGAGGTTTGAAAAGTGTTACCCTGTTTTAATGGCGTTCCTGCCCTGTTCTCTCCCCTAGTCACTGGTTGACATGGCACCCAAGTACATCCTAGAGCAGTTTCTACAGCAGGAGCTGCTTATTAACATCACAGAACACGAGGTGAGAGCCCGGCCCACAATCACAAGTGCGTACGGGGATAGAAACTTCCACCAGTCCTGCACCTGGCTTCAGAACTCCCCTGGTTTAGGTTCATTATTGAGATCAACAGGAACCAGCAGTTTGAACAATCAAGCCCCTGCTAAATCTGCTCTGAGCCGATGGTCCTTGAATCCCTGCGTCTGCAGGTTGACTGTTAGGAGTTATTCATGCAGCTGTAAGGGAAGGAGCAATGGGTTTCACAGGGGCTGCTCACACTCCTGGATACTGAATTATTTAAATAATAAACTTCATTGATGGCAGTTTGGAAACCCCAGGACTGGGTACAGGGCTGGCTGAGTTTCTAACCTTGAGCGTGCATAGATAAATATGTGTGTCTAGTTACTCAAATAGATTTTTATGAAGCCCTTGGACGACATAACAGTAACTGAATTTGTTTGGCATTCATTTACTTTATCTGTGAAAGGTATTGAGTGTTGCATTGAATTTCTAACAGTTGTTAATCTGTACACTTTAAGTCCGATTCCGTGTCTCTACAGGTAGTATATATCGCCTGCTCACCTGTAGAACAACACAGACTTAA
>NW_024472561.1:0-1218 GCF_017654505.1 Polyodon spathula | reverse complement strand
AACACCTCTGAGTTAGAGAGCAACTTGCTTTACAGCACTAGCTTTCCTTAGCTTGTGCTTAATGTTGATTTCCAGTGATCCATAAAACCCTCCATCGCTGAATAAATAGAAACACTAACGCATTTCCCCTCCATGCATCTTAGATCTGCATTAGTATACCATATGATAAAAGCACGACACTGTCACATATAATAGAACGACATATAGTATGGTTAAACACATTAAAGATAGGGGTAGGGTTCTGAAAGAACAGAGGCATCTCAACTAATATATTCCTGTTGTTTAGAATCATTGTGTTTCACATCCTTGTGACTAAAAACTCTTTTCAAAGTTTAAAGCACTCATGTGGCCCCTATAGAACTGAGTTCAGCTGGTACACCAGATTGTCACTGTAAATGTCTCCCCCTGCAATACATAATAAAGAAATACCACATGGAACAAATGTTGCGGCAGAGTGTTGCAGGGGGACAAGTTAATGGTTACACTCAGGTGTACTGGCAGTACTTAAGAGATTAAAAAAAATCTATAGAGGCTGCAGGGGTGCCTTAAACAGAAAAGGGTATAGAAAGAATGCATTAGATAACTGTGTTCTTTCAGACTCTTTAAATGCACAGTATTCTCTTGTTTTTCTGCTAGCATTCTATAAATATAAAGATTTAAACAACCATTCATGTTCTTCTGACTACACAAAGGAGGTCTGTTTTTAGTTGGTATTGCGCAGCAGTAATTGGACGATCGTTGTCGTATTTCTAAATGTTTCCATGTTTTCTCTGCTCAATGCACTGCATTCCCAGTCCCAGAGCAATAGATAGGAGGGTCGACTACTCTAGCTGCAAGTTTGTTTGCATTTAGTTTAATGTGCAAGCCACTGGACTTTTTATTGGCAGACTGTTAGTGAGGGTTTTCTTTTTGTGAGAATTTTGCTAAATGTTCAGTTTTGAAATGGTGCAAACTATTTCAATGTGTTCTTGAAAGTTTGTGTTTAGTTATCACAACTGACTTTTAGCCAGCTGGCAAATTCAATACATTACAGGAGACTCGGTTATTAAAGATAGGGAACCGATCTTTGGAAAAGCAGAGTGCTTAATCTGTGGTTAGAATAATCCTTGCACCGGCTGCCTTGAACTGTAATGAAAACCTTCAGGCCGTCTGGGATAAGGGTAGGAAGAAGGGAGCTCAGCTTTCATGACTAAGGGAGTTTTCTAAGAGTGATTATCT
>NW_024472560.1:10576-26000 GCF_017654505.1 Polyodon spathula | reverse complement strand
ACTATAGGACGATATTTTTAAAAGAATAGGATTTTTCTGCCACCTTTTTAGTCCCACAATGTCCTATAGTAACACTATAGGATCCTATAGGACATTTTTGTAAGGGATTGATATAGTACATATCAGTAAGGAAAGCTGCATACTTTATAACCGTATTGTAAAGCCCATATCTGCAAGTAAATTACTGCAATTAAAAAGCTGATGAGCTGCACGTCTTTCTGTCCCTTTCATCGTTTTAGGGGGCTGGTTCTAGTGCGTCACCATGACTCTTTCATTTCTGCCTGGCTTGTTTATTTGTTAAACCCGTTTCTATGGTCACGGGGGGAGGAGCATGGCCCTTTAAGAAGCCGGGAAGGTTGAGAGAGTGTAGAAGTAGAGATGAGCAAATGAACTTGAGAGCTGCTTTATATACCAGAGCTAAATTTAGGACCGATCGTGCGCTACCTCCATCCTGAACGCGTTTCCTCCGCTTAATTCAATTGGTTCAGCTTCTCAGCTGCAATATTTATAAGTTAGGATCGCCTACCAATCAAAGTTGCACATGACTTTGAAACACTACTTCATATAGTAGAGGAGAACACTCTACTATTTACAAAAAGTTTTTTACACGAGGAGTAAGGTGGATCGAACTTCTGCTGAAAAGTTTGTCAGCGGTTTTTTTTTTTTTTTTTTTTTTTTTTTTTTTTTTTTTTAATAGTTTTGCAGTGAAAAAAGCATTGGAAATGGCCTTAAGCGGGACCATTCTACCTTCTATATCTACGTTTGCAAACCCATGGGAAAAATGTTGGGAAAACGTGAGTGTATATATACTTTTACTTATATATAATTATTATTATTATGCAAAGTTTCTTAATATGCTGGCTAATCTCACATGCACGCAGTACTGCTGTTAAAAGTGGTGAACATACAGTTTTAGAATGTCACAAAGCAGTCATATTTCTACTTTTGTGTCAAAGCGTTTTACATAACAAACGCGCTCTGGTAATTATTATAAATGCTAATGTTCATTTGTTTTGTTACAGAGGTGGAGAACTGAAATGGACAAGGCTGTACACTCCAGCTGCTCAATGGCCGTGCAGAACACGGACACGTACTTTCCAAGAAAAGACGACGAAGATCTGAGCAATTTTAGGGGGGGGACTAGCTAGGCGGTTGCGCCCCCCTCCATATAGTAAAGCTTGGGGAGGGTGCGTCGGTCCCCGTGTCGGGGGGGCGCGTCTGGGCTGAAGGAAAGTAATCCCCCCTAAAAATAAACCCATAAAACCCAATAGGCTTTGCCTTTTGTGTTTGCCGAGGGTCCGGCGTTTGACATTCTATTCTTATAATACCTATATAACTACATAATAATTAAAGAAAACAATTTAAATATAAAATCAACCACAAATGCTTACTATAAATAAACATATAATAAAAGCATTAATAACACAAAAAATCTCTAATAATATTTTAAAAATCTTATCCATTTCTTAGATCTGGAATTTATCCTGGCCAACACCACCGGCTCCGACAGCTTGAATCCCATGGCTCCTGCTGGAGAATACCCCATGAAACTTACTGAACCCAGCTCTCTCTACCAGACTGGCAACCCCGTGGGGTCCTACAGCGGACCCGAGCAGAGCAGCGCCCCGCCACCCTACAGCACTAGCCTTATGGAAGAGCTGCTGAGGTCTGAGGTGGACAACAGCTACTGTCTCGCCAATAACGTCCACGGGAGATTCCTAGTGGCTTCAACGAACTCTTTTGCAAACCAGGACTTTGTTGACAACATCAAGGTTGAGCCAAGCATGGATGGTTACGGACCGATCATGGGCATGGTGCCTCAGACCGGCGTTAAAATTAAACAGGAGGGGAATTCATCGTGCATGATGGCTTTCGAGCAGCCCAGGGTAGCCAGCTCCCCCCAGACAACGGGCAACATGACCCCGCCTCTGAGCCCCGATGACCTGATGAACACAGACTGCCAGCCTCAGATGTGCCACTCCATGACATTCCAGCAGGGATACCACTCTGCCCAAAACTTCCCCCCTCCTCCGCCTGGCATGCCGCTCCAGTATCACACAGCGCACCAGTTCAGCATGTACGAGGATGGGCTCAGCCTCCAGCCGTCGGCGCAGAGAGTTCTGCTGACCCCGCCGTCATCCCCACTCGAACTCCTGGACTCCAAACCAAAGAGAGGTCGCAGGTCCTGGCCCAGGAAACGAACCGCGAGTCACACCTGCACCTACGCCGGCTGTGGGAAAACTTACACTAAGAGCTCTCACTTGAAAGCGCATCACAGAACGCACACAGGTAAGGGGAATGCCACGGTCACTGTCGCAATTCTGCAGAACACATGACAATCCCCAATACACAAATATCATATTGCTAACATACTGTAAAAATAAATAATAATAATAATATGTACTGTTGGCTACTTTTTTTAAATCAGGGATGAATATTAAACGATTTCGTGTTAAAATACACAGTGTGTTTTTTTTTTTTCTATTAACCCAGGTGAGAAGCCCTATCACTGCAGCTGGGAAGGTTGTGGCTGGAAATTCGCCCGTTCTGATGAACTGACCCGACATTTCCGTAAACACACTGGCCACCGTCCCTTCCAGTGCCACCTGTGCGAGCGTGCCTTCTCCAGGTCGGACCACCTTGCCCTGCACATGAAACGACACATGTAAACTGAGCATGCAATTCTGGACTGGACTGGACTTTTTATACTCATTGCTATTTAATTAAATATATATATATATATATATATATATATATATATATATATATATATATATATATATATATATATAATATTATATATATACGGAGCGCTAAATATATGTTGAAATTTGTGCGCATCGACAATGAAAACGAATCAACTGTTTGCTTACACGTTTCCGAAACGACGTGTTGATCACTTCTAAACACTAAACTACCCAATAACGTTAATGCTTGAACTGGGTTTTCCGTCCTTGAATCTCTTGAAAAAAAAAAAAACTGGAACCTGGCAGCGACGTTTAATTCTATTAAGATTATATTTGATGCGCCAGGGAAGTGCCTATATACCACTTTGTACTGTACGTAATATGTTCTATGGGGTAAAATTGACAAGTTTTTTTTATTTTATTTTTATTATTATTATATATTTGCTGTACCTGTAAACTGCACGTGAAATAAGCTTTTATAAAAAGACAATGTTTTTTATTTTTATTTTTAAAAACTGCCTTAAAACCTTATTTTTTAAAAACTGCCTTAAACCCTGTATGGGTTTATTTGAATGTTTAATATTTTATATGTAAAATATAATTAATGAATGCCATATGAATTCAGGGTCTTCCAACGTAATAAAACAGCATTTGAACATGTATTCAAAACATTGTGTCTTATAGATGCAATAATATTGTCTGCTCCAGGTTTAAGTTACACTATTGACACAGGGCTAGATGTAATGTAATTTTTTTTTTTTCTGACTGAAATTTATATAAGTAATGTAAATATTTGTATAATGTAAATAACTGTATTTTAATGTAAATATTAAAAGTAAAATTAAAGATATCTTGGACTCTCTCCTTTAAAAAAAAAAAAAAAGATAAAACAAATAAGCATATTTTTACTTCAAAATATGCCTCAGTCAAAAGAAGAACACTGTCCCATAGGGCTGTATGTGAAATCCGCTCAACTAGCAGAGCTGTTGTGTGTTGGAGAATAAGAAACTATTTTAAGCCGAGCTCAAGCTCTGGAGTAAGCATGATGCTTTTGGTTGTAATGTTTTCCAGCTGCATGACTGCCACTGCCTGTAGTCTGTGGGTTCTGCCTATAAATATAAAGCATTACATTTACATAATTATAGAGACTCGATTTAGATATGTCTGGACACAGGGATCTACCACACTTCAGCAAACAACATTCAAACTTAGAGGAAACAAACACCTTTAAAGGTATAGAAAATGTCTATAAAACGATTGTTTAGTTATATTATGGATATAACCTTTAAAAAGATACTGTACATGTTGCAATGACACTCAAACAGGAGAGACAAGTAGAATGCGATTAGAATATATTGAAACAACTATAAAAAAAAAAAAAAAGATCATTAGCCTGGTTTATCTGCACTCTGATTTCTTCAACAGTACATTCATTTAATACAAATCTAGAGTACTGCAAGTTATTTTAGGTTATTCACCAATGTTCTCAATTACTCAAGCATACATGGCTATTATTAGAAAGGCAAGCATGTGAAAAATTGAACATTTTCATTTCGCTTTTTTCCACTTTACTTATTACATCGTGTTGGGACCTTGAGCGATAACAGCAAAGCTATCACATGCAGGAGATGCTAAAGATAATGCTAGCACTGCAGGATCCAAACCACCAATCTAACTGTATATATTTCACAGCTGGAGGTAAATATGCATAAACTTCAGACATATACATTCTCTGAAAGATTTGTGTTCCTCTACCCTCAATTATTTCTCGGCTGATTCTAAGAACCAATCTATTTATTGCTTGACTGAATATATTTGAAAAAAACAAAAACAATACTTGTACTTTACATCTAATAGATAACAAAGATTACTTCTAAGTACAGAACTATATTCCAATCTGAGCTTTTTAGTTTTTTTTTAAACCCGCTTTCTGCACAGGATAGCAGCCCACACCCTAGCTTCTAACCACGAGTATCTCGCACGAAGCAGCATCGTTGACTGATGCTAATCACCCAATAGACACCTCAAGTGTTTGATGAACCACGCTTTAAGCCAAAACACCAGTGCTTTAAAAGAGGTTTCCACTCTTCCATATGAAATATACTCTGTACCATAATATATTAAATTACACATAGTTTTTTTTGTGGTCAAACAAATTTGCAGATACACACATGCAATGCCTGTCTAATGGGATACAATGTAGGGTGTATTAATTATTTATATTTTTTATATATCCCCTTCTGTCTATCTAGGTTTAAAAAAGAGGTATAACAAATGAAAAAGTGCACACACACACACACACACACAATAATATATCTATTATGTATATAGATATATATATATATATATAATTATATAGATATGTGCACACTTGTATATATAATCAGGACATTTCAGATAAAGGCCCTGCAACTGTGTAGAAAGAGATGGTAAATAACCATATTCAAAATACTGTATATCAAAGAAGCAAAAACATATTTCAAAAGGCGCATTTCAAAATGTTATAGCCGACATGTTAAATATTGAATTTTCATATATATGGGTTAGCATAAATGTTGTTTCATGCATTAAGATGCAATCTGTCTAGATACTGTGTGGATAAAACCAGTGATCTCGGAATGCAAATATTTAAACCAAGCGGTAGAGCATCGTGGTGAGAATGCCGAGAAGTACAGCCGGCTTAATCTATTTTTAGAACATGCATGGTTTTGCACTTGCCACTGTCAGTGTGCAACCAAACACACCCTCCCAAAAAAAGAAATAAATTACAATCAATTCTGTTCACTTTTCTTTTGCTCAGATTAATACCTGTTAATTACAAAAACAGCGCTGACTTTATTGGTTTATTGTTTAGAAAAAACATACCTTTCAAGTTATGCGCATCAGAAATATTAACCCCTTATTTTGTGTTGTTTCTTTCACTTATTTTAATTAATTTCAGAATTTATAAACTATTATTGCACACCCAGATACTAGTGCCACCACTCAAACTCATTAAAAATGAAAAAAAATTAAGATACAGAACATTTGGTGGCAGGTTCTCCTTTACTGTCTTTTTTTTCTCCAAAACAGGACTCGCCCAACTGCATACAGTGCCCTCTGCTGGTGAAAAGCTGTACAGCAGGCACAGGTTCAAACCCCCTAAAGTCTCCACCTGTAAAATCCTGCCCCTGGCTGTGAAGCAGACTGTGCAGATTATCTCAAACAATGCTTCCCTAATTGGGGGCACCTCCCCCTGCCTTCTACACAGAACAGCCTGCTCTTCTATTTAAAAGGGTTCAGTCTCCTGTCATCCTGTCAGAATACTGGACTGACACACTATCTGCGCTGTATTCAATGTATCCCCTCAAGTGTTGAGGTTACAGAAATTATTTAAAAGCTCAGTTTTGAAGGAGCTGTCCCAAGCTTAGGCTCTACAGCAGTTGGGCTCTTTAAAAGAATTACAAAGTTCAAATTGGAATTAATAATTACAGCATGACATTGGCTTTCGCCAGGATAAAATTAGATGGTACCGATGGGTAAAAAATAAATAAAAAAACACAAAATCAATTCAGTAGCAGCTGCCAGTCGGCAATGAATTGACCCTATGCCTGAAAGCAACCTATAAAATGGATTAAAACATTCCCATCTTAATTTGATTGGCAATAAATATAATCATAACCTACATCTCCAAAGGACAGACTCACAAAGCTTTTATTCCATTGCAAGCTTAACACCAGACAGAGAAAATCTACATGGTACTGATTCTAATCTAGCACAGGATGTTAAAAGCATACTAAGCATTCCTTAAAAAAAAAAAAAAAAAGAGAACAGTGCACCCTTAAAGTTAGCTTTGAACACATCACACTGCGGCATTCAGCCATTTATTAGATTCACCAATTGAAAAACAAATAAAATGAAAAGGCTACACAAGCACTTTGACTGTTCCTTTTGCTTTAAGATTAACATCTCTGGAATGCACCTGGAACAGCCCAATGAAAGTTTATATGAAACAGTGAAAAATGTAACAAACAGATAGATAGCAACAACACTGCTGCAGTTTCACTCAAGGAGACTCGTTAAAAGAACTTTAGTGCACTGTGAATACTCACCTCTGCCAGCACTGCAGGCAACAGAATAAATAAATGTATCACCCTAAAGGTGTGCCTCACCTTTTGACCACAGCCCTGCCTCCCGTTACAAATCAACTGGTTTCGCTTTTACACGCCAGCATGGGACTGTATCTGAATCACCATGCTGTTATAGAAACGGGATATTTCAAATACAGGGCCAACATGTTTGCAAAATATGTATTCCTTTTCAAGCTTATGTATTTTGTAATACACACACACCATTTATGACAGAGAATTCCAATTGTATGCAACATTGACTATGTGTGAGGAATGGATTGTGGCATTTTGGCAATTCATCTTAATTCTGGAAATCCAGGGGACTAAGGACGCCACCTACAGGATGCTTTTGGTATTGCCTGGGATTAGGTTCTGAAGGGCTACAGGCTGCTGCACACAGCAGGACTGAGGGGCCAGCTCGGTATTGAAGTTATTTAAAAGAAATTACACAGAAGTGTGCGAAAGTGGGCAATCAGACTATTTAAAAAAAATTAAAAAAAAGAAAAAAAGTTATGGCTAAATCTCCTGATAAGGCTGCATACATTAAACTCTCCAAAAGCATTGCTACGCAAATCTTGCACTCCACTGTTCTCATAAACACATTCTCCTCATGGTGCTATAAAAAAAAAAAAAAAATCAGTTTCGCCTTGGATTTCAACAAACAAGAGTTAAGTAACATATCCTTCGTAAAACAAAAAGAATTACTTTGATGAGGTAAAACCAGAAGAAACCAAGTAAACAAACGTCTCCGCCAAAGCATTTATCAGCATCGACTTGACCAAGGGGTTGAGTTCTCCTAAGAATTCATGAGCGTTTGAAGTCATACTTGTATATACTGCAACTCAATTGGTTTTCAACAAATACATTTTCCTGCTGTTTAAACACCACACAGGTTAAATATACCAGTATGTACCACTAACTTTCTCTAACAAGTTTTCTCACACATTATAAACCTGTGACAAGCAATGCCAGCAAGTGAAGAACTGTAATGGAAAATGTTATTTGTGTGCCGTTATAGAATGTGGATCTGGATTATTTTAGTTAAATTCCTCCCTAACAGTTCTGCTGGAAAAACATGACATTTTCCAACATACTGCAAAACCCCCTGGGTGCTACTATTCAGCATATAGCTACACTCCCTCACACAGCTGATTAAATATACATCACTAAAACCAAATTCTGTAGAGCTTTTCATTACCAGATTGCACATTAGTGCTGGAACAGAGAGCTCTTCCTAGGCCAAGATCTGTCATTGAAAGCATTTATTCTAATCTTAAAACTTCCACTTTGAATATTCATCAAACACAAAAAAACAAACAAAAAAAAAAAAACATGGAATGCAACTTTGGTGTAATATTTCTTAATTTTCCTGTAAAGACAGGAATAAACTTTTTACAAAATCTTCAGGAATGCGATGGAGTGAACAGAGTTTGATGTTCAAGCCAAAGCTGGTCATGTAGGCGCAGGTTCTAGCTCGCATGCTTTCAGAACAATTCTTAGTACCTTGGATGTCCACATGGACATTGATGGCATCTCTCTATGGCACCCCAGTACATTATGTGGCATTTCAGTGATCGTTGCCCGTTACATGCACATGAAAGCAACGTAGTCTTAAAATGTACATTCAATGGCTGGATTGGCAACGATCTATCCATGGCAAATCTACTAACTCACTGCGCCACCCCGATCTGCTACTAGACAGTTCAGTTATTCCCAGAGCCTAACAAACTAACCTGTCCAGTTTACAGGCAAAACCTACAAATACATCTACACAAGTGAAAGTCTAGACCTCAAATTTTAAAAAAAGGGTCAAAATGAAATTTCACACTTCATACATTAACCTGTATTACCAAGCAAATTCATTTTTATGAGCAAATCCAAGTAGCGTGACTTTTCTAAACTTCTTATTTTGAATCTTTGGTGTAAAAGCCTTTTCAGTTCAATGCTTCCATTAGCATAACATAAATAAAAGCATGCCGTGGAATTTCCTGTGATATTTCAAAAGGGAGTAATTAACAACAGGACTTGGATTAAATTGGTTTTACAGCATGCACTCGATTAGTGGTGTGTTGATGCTACATTATAGGTCTTTGTAAGACACTGAAACTAATTTGAATAGTAGATTCTACTGGAACCCTGGCACATCACAGCAAATGGTTTATGAAGAAATGAAAGACAACTTACCTTACTTGGAATGTTACCTTATTTTTTTTTATTATATTAAAATGATAACCATGTACAGTGGGTTAGAATTCCAGCCTCCATCTCCTTTTAAATGTTTTAAGTTAAGTTTTTTTTTTTTGGACAAATATAATAATGTACATAATCTGCAAACACCTTAATGCATTTCAGTAAGACAGCTTTCAACATTTATTTATATTTCTCGTATTCCCTTTCTTTATACATAAAATAAGACTAAGGCAGGTGAAACTAGATACTGGGAATGCTTTAGGCTTTAGATTTCAAACGCTGCCAAATCCCAGTAAAGTCAGATCATAAAGTCAGAGTGTTGTAGACACCCCATTTCTGGCAGTTAGAACAATGCTGTTTCAGTTAATGCACATTTGTTCCAAAATGGAACGTGTGTTTGTTACTTTTACAAAATACTGCATGCAGTCAGCTGGTCATTTGGAGTTTTTCGTTCTTTCCTAGACTGACGTGTATGGGGGGGGGGGGGGGGGGTGGGGGGGGGGGGGGTGGGGGGTGGGGGGTGGGGGGGGGGGGGGGGGGAACGACTGTGTTATATTAATAGAAATAAAAATCTCGGGCACTGGGGTTTGCAACGACTTCAATCCAAACCGCTACACCTGTTGCAAAGTTAACGAAACACACGACTGAAAAACGAGTCTTCTAAAATACAACCAAAACACCTTTTATGTATCTGAGACAGTGTCCAGTTTATGTAGGAAAGTGCACAAAACCTAAGGGGTGCTTAAAGAAGGATTGTGATTAAAACACCACAAAGACTAGAAAGTCAACGGAAGATATTGAAGCGATATTTTAAGTCACACACAAATAATTTGTGGTTTATAATTATAAAAAACCACCGTTCATTCGTGGTATAAACCTGGTAGGAAGCAAGGAGGGTGATTTTTAAAAACCCTAAATCTAACCTAAAAATTTTGGCGATTTAACCGGATGAGTCAAATAAAGTGCCTACTGAACCCTAACTGTGGTGGTACTGTGCCACTATAATCAACAGTTCAATTTACACTGTAATACCCGACACACACAGTTGTATAGAGTTGCAATTAATGTTTGAGTAGGAGTGCAGCAAATCAAAGTTTACATTTTTATGAATGCAACAGAAAGGTAAAGCACATATATTTGCACATAAATTAGCTAAAACAACATAATGAAAACTAAAAATAAAAAAGGTCCTGTACAAGAATCCCTGGACGGTCCGCCACGCCTTTGAGCATGACAGCCAGCTTGTTATCCTTTTCATCAGCTTGGTGTGCTTTGCAATAGCTTTCAAAAACATTACATCATCAGCGGAATAGATGACTCATCTGTACTAAATTAACTTTAGAGTTAATTTACTTAACTTAATATTATATAACTTAATATTCTTCTCAGGAGTCATTTACTTGCCTGGTGCCGGTAGGGTTCCAACTTCCATTCATTTAACTTTTTCTTTTTTTTGGAAATTTGGATTCCAGGAGGGGTGGGGGGTGCCCTCCCTTGCCCTGCCTTGCGGACGCTGATGCCCCTGTACAATGTCATATAAGATAGAACATTTTTTTAAATGTTAATTAAAATGGAAATCTGAAAGAAAACTATTGGAAAACTATTGGTCTGTATTGATATGCCCAGAGGTTAAAAACAATGTGTCAGTGAAAAGGTTATTGTGTATTGACACCACCAGTAATGAAACTGTATTGGCCAAATCATAGAACACAACTGTGTACTAACTATAAACCCTGCAAATATGAAGTCACTATCTCAAATGGTGACACTGTGGCTACAACAGCTTTGCAAAAATCCATCACAAAAGAGTTCATTTATGTAGCATGACACCCATGAGCAAACTGAACCTAAGAAATCACAGAATACGTATGTGTACCAAGCCCTTACAAAAGTTTATCATGGAATTTTTACAGTAATTTTACAGTTTTCCCATGCTGTTCTCATGGTTATCCTGTGTATTTAATATAGTCTTGCCACCGTTGGTCATGTTTCTTAACATGATTTACCATACCTCCCTGGGCTTTACAGTGCTTACCGATGCTTAATTATGCTTTCATTATGCTTTGTGACAATTTGCTATGCTTTTACTATAGAAAACTTTTAGAAGGGAAGTGTTACATATTTAGTAAGTTATATACGGTACTCCCATCTTTATTGACTTGATAAATTGTACAACAAAAATTCTTCCAGTGAGGTTTCTTGAGAATCTGACACAGTAAATTACAAAGTGGCTTTGTTTTTCAATTTTTAACCCCCTGACAGATAGGTATCTACAATTGCTCTAAATCAGCTGTAGCCTCCTTTTTTCCCAGAACAACGTTAAAAACAGGAAGGCTTTCCAGTGAAATTTGAAATTACTAGGGTATGCCTGTGTATACACCCTGCATCCCTTCTCATTATCCCTGCCTTCCTGTCTAGCTCTGGGGGAAGCAAACAGGCATACATAAGCATATATGTTGGTTGTAGACTGTCAGGATTTAACCACAAGTGTCAGGCATATGTTTGTGTACTGGCAAAGAAAAGGTCTATGTCGTGTCAGCAAAGGGCAGCTTACATATTGTCCATAGTGATTTTATTTATTTATTTTATTTTTTTGAGATGCTATTGACGCAAGAATGAGCAGAATTATATTCTTCTGGCATGCTCATATCTCCTGCCATTCTCCCTATTTGAGTGAAAATTAAATGTTCTACTATTAAATTAATTAATTCAATGAGATTGTTATCTCTCATCTAATACAAGTTCACTGTTGTATAGTGCAATAATGGATATTAAAAGGATGCTTGATTCTGTATCATCGATATTTTCTTAAAATTAAATATTTACAACTATAGTAAGAAAAACAACTGTAGCTTATTGTGGCAATGGTTGTTTCAAACGGGGCGGGGACACACAATATAAGCCAAAGATACATAAACGCACAACACACAATGTAAAATTGTGTGTTAATGTTGGTGTGTAGTCTTTGGTACATGGGATATAAACTGGTCTGTGTAGCACAAGTGTTTAAAAGTGTTATTTGTATTTAGGCAAGAGGATTGCACAGCACTTCACGTGCAAGTTAAAAGTAATAATATATGAGCACATGGAATTGCACTTTAATAATTCACGTGCAGTTGTACCAATACTCCAATTGAATGATTGATTAGCAAAAGAGTCTCGGTACAGCTGCATAAAAAAGCATGTTTTCACTCACTCAGGGTAGTGTGTTCAGAAACTCTTGTCCAACACATTCCTCTGGTCATTTGGTGTATTTCATTTAAGGCCAGTCGTAGTGGCACCAAACAGGCACTGCGAGGTAAAACAAACATATCAAAATAAAACCGATTTCACGCACACGGACACACAACAAGACAGGAAGTTGGAAAATAATAACACAGTACACCCAATAAGTAAATTAATTTCACGCCTCGCGTTCTTTGTCACGAGTCGAAGTGGAATTGAGGGTGCCATAGTAGTCCCAGGAGAGATATCACACAACCAAAGGACCAAAGACCGAGACTTTCAGGGGGTGAACTGCGGTAGAAACACTTGTGAATATGAGGATTACTGGTTTGTTTGACTACTAGAAAGTGTGTACATGCTTCACTAAGTATGCCATATATGCTCTTTCTCTATAGTGTGTCTTTCGTCTGGTCTGATGTCCCCACTACAGCCATCTTTGTGACACTTACATCAAAAAACCACCACAACCGTCAATGAACTGATATTCCGACGAATACTTCATTGATTCATATTTTATATACATAAAGAGAATGTACTGCATGTTACTCAAAAAGTGTTTTTGTGTGTGTGTTAGGTACTTCTTAAGCTGATTATGAAGCTATGTTGGAACCTACATCTACTATACATATACAGTACTTGTAAACACCTAGGCCTTTACAACATAAATCATCTCCAACAAAGAGACATTTGGCTTTCACTTTCTGTCACTGCAAAACAACTGTTTAAGAACATGTAAGTGATAAAACATCCCTAAGGAAGAAAAATACATTTTCAAAATCTATATATTTAGGAAATATTAGAAAACTGCAACTGTGAACCCATTTAGTAGCCTCAATAATTCTGTAGTAGGGAGGCACAAGTAAGACACTGTGCTATATGTGTCCTGCTTATAACGAGAATGCAAGTCATAGTGGAATGGCATAATGGGGCAAATGGGTGATTGGGTGTCTTCAGTGTTTTGGGGAAACACTTTGTGATAACAATCTGCTTGTACGTATTTCGTTACCCCACCGTTAATGTGTATATAAATTATCAAATCAATCCAATAAGTTATTCCCATGTAATAAGTCATAAAAGTTATACAAACAAACATCCAAACAACCGTCCGTTCATTAAAATACTTGGCCTGCAAGCTTGCACTCATAAATACAAAATCTAACAATTTCCTCAGTCAGATAGTGCAGACATAAACCTTATGGTACCCGAAATGGGATACAGCTGTTTTCAGTATATCTCCCTTGGGCATGTTGTTTCTCTCAAGATGAATGGGTCACTGGTAACAAGCTGTCCGTGCAAGTAGAATGGTTGTTTCATTCACTTCTGGAGAAAGTTTATTTACATTTTTTTAGTTTGTCCTATTTGTTTTTCACAATCCACTCCCTTAGGTTGCTTATCCTAATTAATCTGAACAGTACCAGGAACTGCAAGGCAGCCAGACAGCTTAGACGTAATCCTATTTGCATACTGTTTATGGCTGTTCATCTAAGCACATTTTCTACATCCTGTTTGCATTTGTCAACAGATTTTTACATTTAAATCTCAGTATAATTATGCACTTGTCTCATCATTCTAATTTGACATCTGTGATATAGTGAAAACGCAGGAGTCAGTTGTAACTGGAAACTGTAACTGTACTTTATTGCCATTTACAATCCACTTATCCTTCTCTCTCTATAGACTGGAAACACTCACAACCTGGCTTACGACCGTGTAATCTCAAACAGGTGAACCCTGAACATAACAAGTCTATGGGTGCAGGAACCTTTCGCAGTTGGTTAGCATGCCAGTGTGACCCATCATGCCGGTGGTAGGTGGCAGGCCCCAACTTCTTGACAATCTGTAAAGGAGCTGACCAGCAGTGCTGTAGTTTGCTCTCACCCACATAATACTTTTGTTCCGCTGGAGTGAGGGCGAGTGAAGCAAAAACCACATGTAGCTATGACAGCACAGAGCCCAAGGCAACTACCGAGGTAACAATTGTGGGTGCTATGAGTCTGAAGTGTGCGAGCATAGGAGCAGATGTGAGCTGGTGCTTGATGGTTTGGACGGCCTAAGTTGCCTTATTTAGGAGAGAGACCTTGGTGCCCTTTTGTGTTCCGGCAGTCTATGTCAGCATGTCGCTGCGGTGTCGCATCTTCCCCTTTCGATCTGTAGCAACCACCCCAATTTGTACTGAAATAGTGCGCCTTGTCATGGGACCATTTAATAAATGTACTGGTGAGTGAGTTCGTAG
Organism: Polyodon spathula; assembly: GCF_017654505.1. NCBI lineage: Eukaryota > Metazoa > Chordata > Actinopteri > Acipenseriformes > Polyodontidae > Polyodon > Polyodon spathula. The sequence goes on along the minus strand of NW_024472560.1, from coordinate 11,556 downwards.
CATGAGAGCCATGTACATTGTGTGCCCCCTTCTTGGGTAGTGGGCTTGGGGAGCGGGGCGGCATGATGGACATTCCTACATCTCTGGGTGACTATCCGCCCCTCGGCCTGACCCGTGGGTTTACCTGTGTGTGGCCAGTGCTTTCTTACAGGACAGTTCAGGGGACTGGGCTGCATGTCTGAGTAATCCACAATTAGAGCAGTGCCTGGAACTTGGTTGGGGTTTATCCTGTACTTTTTGTAGTACTTGGACTGTAACGTCAACAGATTGTGCAGTTGAGGTGCCTGATGGTTTACACTCCCCTGCTAATGCAGCTTCTACTTGCTTTCCAATCTCCAATGCTTTCCCCAATGTTAAATCATCTGGTTCCAATAACAAGTGGTCCCTCAGTCGTACACAGCACGTTTGTTCTATCCACTAGTCCATAATTAGCTCATCCTGTAGCGCACCGAATTCGCAATGCTGAACAAGTTTATCTGTGGCTGTAAAGCCACAGAATATTTCAGTGTGACATTGACAGTTCAGATGTTTTCACACCTGAATCAGAGAAATCCCTTTGCTCCATACTAAAACTTCATCTGGGTTGTCCAAACATTTCATTTCCCATAACAGGTCATATGACTGCTTGATCAGCAGGCTTTTCTTCCTGTACACAATCCCTCACATCCTAAAGGAAGCTCTGTGCTGTTATCTAATACTAACAGCTCCCGTGTGACCCTCTAAAGTAGATTTTCCTTTTTATATCATAGCCGACTGCATTTTTCTTCTTTCTTTGAGGGATTAAATTTGTCGTGGAAAGCACACAAGTGAGAATGAACTGTTTGGAAGTATACCGTTAAGAAGTAGTACCAAGGAAAATGTGAAGCAAATATTTCTAATACTGATTCAGAGCCTAAATTAAAAGATTAGTATGCTTTATAATGTGTATGGCAGCGCCATAATTGTGATTTAATTGAGGCCTGGTTAACTTCATCAGCTCT
>NW_024472560.1:0-10076 GCF_017654505.1 Polyodon spathula | reverse complement strand
CCCACAGAGCTAAACCACACATTCCAGAGTGATTCACACCTACCAGTGGAACTCTGGAGGGTGACCTTAAAAGCAAAAAGGGTAATTAGCAGTCATTCAGGGCAACCTTTGAGCCTGATCATCACCCCAATTAAGGGCAGATCAATAGGGGCCTCTAGCCCAGCCCAGAGGGTGTTGCTATGCAAACTTGAAATGCATAAAATGATGACCAGGTAATTCAGTTTTCAGAACACCTGATGAAGCCTAATGAAGAGGCGAAACGTTGTGCACACCTAGAAGAAAAAGAAATTGAGGAAACCAACAGAGACCAAGGCAAGAGATCCAACAGGACAGGATTCTCTACCATCTCCTGGTTACCACAAGGATACATTGAATAGGAACTTAGAACTAAACTAACTTTTCTTTTTCAGGAAATAACTTCTTTTTTTTTCTTTGCAGCAACTAACCACAAATACATTTTTCTTTTAGGATATCTTGCAAAAAAACTAACCTCTTCCTTTCCCAGCACTTAAATACCACGATACCAACACAGCCATCATTCGCAGTACTCCAGGAAGGTAAGTATAGATTGTGTTTGTAGTGGAAACCTAACGGTGCCAACGTAAGCTACAAATCATTCTCTCACCACCCACCCCACCTACCCAGCACTTCAGAAAGGTAAGTATAGATTGTTTTTGTAGTGGAAACCTAACGGTGCCAACACAAACTACAAATCAATCGGTTCTCTCACTTCTCACACCACCTACAGTACACTCCAGGCACACTACAACACATCACCCTAACCACTCTTTCTTTTCAGCACTATGGAATCCTCCATACACCCAGTAAAGGCTTTCTACAGATTGATCCAAACAATCCACCATCTGGACAACGTGAATGAAGCTATCATCAACAATAGAGTCCCGCCTGGAATGCTGAAGCAAACCAACCACTTGCAACTCTACATCAAACCAGCGCTGCCAACTCCAGCCACGGCAGAACTCTTAGCAGCCAATGCTAAGAACTGGATGCACACAAATCTTCAAATCCTGCAAATACACTATGAAGATACACTCTCCAGACTACAAAAAGACCTGCACAGAATACCAACCGGGAACTGGGAGGAACCATTCCAGAAGGCCAAAACGTGGGCCTGCAAGAATTTCAGGAAGAAAATCAAGCAGGCTACCTTCCAGACAGCTTTTCTGATGGCACAAGAGAATCTGGCACCACTACAGAGAACCCAGCCATCCCCGCCGAACCTCAGCAACAACTCCTTTGCAGTCCTGGCACACAAGGAACCGAAGCCCCAGAGGTCCAAGAAACCACACACCAGCAATGTAGCCACCTACATTTCAGAAGAGATTACCATGATGTCGGAAAACCCATCGCAATCAAACAACACCACCAGACAGAGGAGTCTCCCAGACCAACCAACAGAAACAAACGCGGACTGGCTGTGTATCCAAGCAACTACATCTGCTGCCCAGATCAACACACCTACTGGATACCCTGAAACCACCTCGGATTCTAATCAAACTGCCTCTCCCAACCATCACCCTAACCCTAACCCTAACCCTAACCCTAACCCTAACCCTAACCCTAACCCTAACCCTAACCCTAAACCTAACCCTGAGCCTAACCCTAACCCTAACCCTAACCCTAACCCTAACCCTAACCCTAACCCTAACCCTAACCCTAACCCTGAACCTAACCCTGAACCTAACCCTAACCCTAACCCTAACCCTAACCCTAACCCTAACCCCAACCCTAACCCTGAACCTAACCCTAACCCTAACCCTAACCCTGAACCTAACACTAACCCTGAGCCTAAACCTAAACCCACCCTTCACCCCGAACCCAAACCTAACTGCAACCCTAACCGCACACCTATCCCTAACCCTTACCCCCGCTGCACCTCCACCTCCAACCCTAACCCACACCGCCCCCCCACCCAGACTCTACCGGAGAACCGACGACTCAGCAGCAGTCCAGCAACACGGCCCAGGAGAACCTACCAGGTCCACAGACACATCAACACGGACAAAAAGAACACAGAATGGAGCCTACAAACTAACAAGAACATTCTCATCATTGGTGACTCCAACCTCCACAGAATCCCGGACCACACCCAGAGCCAAATACAGATTGAAAGCTACCCAGGAGCAAAATTCCTACATGCAGCCAACCTTCTGGACAAAGCCGAAACAGACAGAGGAGTAACCAAAGTGATCCTATCATTCGGAATCAACAACAAGGACCAGAAAGTCAAAGAGACAGCTATCAAAAACCTACAAAAGATGTACAGGTCAGCAAAGAAAACCTTCCCAACTGCAGAAATCAAAGTGCCACTGGTGAACTTCTCACGAGCACTGGACATGCAGGCCCAACGGAACTTGGAGGAACTAAACAGATTCATCTCAGCCAACCTGCCACACATTCCACTGTTACCAACTGAGAACTTCCGAGTCGGCAGAGACAACATCCACTGGACAACCAACACAGCCAAGGATATGCTCCAGCACTGGTGCCAGCATTTAAACTAGGAGACCCCACAAGCCCAAACATCTCCAGGGAGGGGGCATCAAACATAGTGAATCTGTGTAAAAACTTCAAGCCAACAGAGAGCCAAGACAGCCTCCTGAGCAAAGGCCTCTCTTTCATACCCACACCGCAAACAACAGCAAAACAGAAGCGTATACTACTAGCAGAAACACAAGACTACCACAGGAGGCTAAAAATCGCAACTTTCTTTGAAGATGAAGAAGACTCAAATCGGATACCCTTCCTACCCAAATCCAACTGGGAACCAAAGAACAACCAAGTTCCACAGGAAATCACAGAGATCATTCTTGAAGACCTAAAAGCAATACACAGCCTTAACCCAGGGAACTACAAAACAGAAGACAACCTAACGGCACCAGAAAGGATAGCACTTAAGGAATTACAAAAACATACTGACATCATTTTCAAACCAGCAGACAAGGGCAGCTCAATAGTAATAATGGATAGAGAAGACTACATCTTTGAAGCCAACAGGCAACTAAACAATCCAGAACACTACAGGAAATTAGACGCACCAATTTATCTTGATTCCGCTCAGGAAATTAATAGAATAATACAAACACTAACAGACCAAAAAATAATTACCAAAAAACAAGCACACTATCTCAGGGGGGCAGACACACCCAGAGCACGCCTTTTTTACACGCTACCAAAAATACACAAATCGCCAGACACTTGGACTATCCCACACACCATACCACCAGGCAGACCGATAGTATCGGACTGCAACAGCGAATCATATAGAATTGCAGAATACATAGATCACTTTTTAAACCCCCTATCCACCAAACACACTAGCTACCTCAAAGACACATATGATTTCATAGAAAAAATTAAAACACTCAAACTAACAGAAACTGCTTTTCTTTTTACAATAGACATAGACAGCTTGTACACAAACATAGAGACCAACGCAGGCATTGCAGCTGTCAGGAAATGCTTGAATCTGAACCCAGATCCAACCAGACCAGACGAAGAATTGATCAAACTCCTGGAAATCAGCTTAACAAAAAATGACTTTGAATTTGACAACCAATTCTACCTACAGACCAAAGGAACAGCGATGGGGAAACGCTTTGCGCCATCGTATGCCAACATCTACATGGCCGACTGGGAAGAGACGATCCTCCGCAGATGCCCACAGAGACCAACGCACTATTTCAGGTACCTAGATGACATTTGGGGCACTTGGACACATAGCATAGACGAATTTAAAAATTTCATCTCTTTACTTAACACACACCATCAGTCCATCAAAGTGAAATACACCACACATAGCAGCGAAGTAAACTTTCTAGACACGACCACTTACAAAGGAACACATTTTTCACAAACACACCAGCTAGACACCAAAGTATATTTTAAAGAAACTGACACACACACTTTATTACACAAAACAAGCTACCACCCTAAACACACCTTTAGAGGTTTAATCAAATCACAGCTACTCAGATTCCACAGAATTTGCACACAACCTACTGACTTCCAGGCAGCTACCAAAATCTTATTCACAGCACTCAGGCAAAGGGGGTACTCCCGTTCCTTCCTCAGAGGAATAAGGAAAACCTTCCTAGAACAAAAGCCTACAGACAACAAAAAGATTATTCCACTTATAACTACCTACTCACATTTTAGTGTTGCAGCTAACTCACAGGTCAAGCAAAATCTAACCAACAAATTACAAGACACCAACCTTCTTACAGGGCACAAGGTAATCTCAGCCTACAGAAAAAACAAAAACTTGAACAACTACTTAGTGTCCAGTAAACTGCCTGCACTTAATCGCAAACCAACAAAAGCACCACGACACTTCAAACAACTTACCACACTCCAGAGCAAAACCACAGGCACCACATACAACATTCCACAAACCTTTACACAAAACAGCAGTAACTGCATCTATGCGATACAATGCGATACATGCAAAATTATTTACATTGGAGAAACAGGCAACACTATCCGAGTAAGACTAACACAACACATCTATAATATCAAACACAAAAAAGAATCGCAAACACCTCTAGTAGCACACTTTCTACAACACAACTTAGAATCTCTGAGAATTACAGGGCTGGAGAGGAACCAGAACTGGACAATCGGAGAAAGGAAATGGAGAGAAAAAGACTGGATCAACAAACTACAAACTGCTTTCCCACTGGGCCTAAACATTAGGAACTCCACGATAGACCTACACTAGAAAAAGAGATTTGAAACCTAACAAAACCAAAACACCAGAACCCTAACCCTGATCCTAACATTTGGACCCAACAACCCTAACCAGAAAGTCAAACCCTAAGCCATCCCAAACCCCTAATGTACCTAACAAAGAAAACCTTCCCCCTAGAACCCTAACCCTAACCCTAAACCCTAAACCTAAAACCTAACCCTAACCCTAACCCTAACCCTAACCTAAACCCTAACCCTAACCCTAACCCTAACCCTAAACCCTAACCCTAACCCTAACCCTAACCCTAAACCCTAACCCTAACCCTAACCCTAACCCTAACCCTAACCCTAACCTAACCCTAAACCTAACCCTAACCCTAACCCCCCTAAACCCCCAACCCTAACCCTATCCCACTCTGTCCCTGGAAAAACCCTAACCCTAACCCCGACCTAACCCTAACCCTAAACACTAACCCAGGAGAACCTACCAGGTCCCTAACCCTAACCCTAACAAAAAGAACACAGACTGGACCCAAACTAACAAGAACATTCTCACCCTGGTGACTAAACCACAGAACCCGGACCACACCCAGAGGCAAATACAGATTGAAAACCTTAACCCTACCATAAGGTGCAAAATTCCTACCCATGCAGCCAACCTTCTGGACAAAGCCAAAACAGACAGAGGAGTGACCAAAGTAACCCTAACATTTGGAAAAACAACAAGGACCAGAAACCCAAAAACCCTAACCCATCAAAAACCTACAGAACCCTAACAGGTCAGCAAAGAAAACCTAACCCTAACCAGAACCCAACCCTGCCCCTAGTGAACTTCTCACCCTAACCCTGACATGCACCCTAACCGGAACCCTAGGAACTAAACAGATTAACCCTAACCCAACCCCTAACCCTAACCCTAACCCCAACTGAGAACCCGAACCGGCAGAGACAACATCCACTAACAACCAAACAGCCTAAGCCTAACCCTAACCCTAACCCTAACCCTAATCCTAACCCTAACCCTAGGAAACCCACAACCCAAACCCTAACCCTAACCCTAACATCAAACATAGTAACCCTAACCCTAACCCTAAACCAGAACCCTAACCCTAACCCAAACAAAAAACCCTAACCCTAAACCCTAAACCCTAACCAGAACCCTAACCCTAACCTTAACCCTAACCCCTGGAAAACCCTAACCCTAACCCAGGGAAACAAAACATAACCTAACCCTAACCCGGCCCCTAACCCTAACCAGGAGAACCCTAACCCTAACCCTAACCCTCAACCCTAACCCTAACCCTAACCCTAACCCTTTACCCTAACCCTAACCCTAACCCTAACCCTAACCCTAACCCTAACCCTAAGAGCTAAAACACCTAACCCAGAACCCTCAACCCTAACCCAATAACCCTAACCCTAACCCTAAAAGCAAAAAACACAATTACCTCAACCCAGGGCCTAACCCTAACCCTAACCTGACCCTCACCCTAACCCTAACCCTAACCCAGACCCTAGGGGCCCCTAAACTAACCAGCCCAGATCACATTGCTCATGCAAACTTGAAATTATAAAATGAGGCGACGCGTGCAAACGTGCTTCCCAAAACATGGCTCAAAGAACCCCATGAAGAGGCGAAACAGTTGTGCACACAGAAGAACAATCATTGCAGATCATTCAAGACCAAGGCAACAGATCAAACAGAGTCCAGGATTCTCAACCATCCGAGGTAAAAGAAAACCACAATTGCTATTTACATATGTTAGAACTAAACTAACTTTTTGGCTGTAAGGCTTAATCTTCTTTTTTGTTTGTCATAATCAAAAGTGTGTCAGCCTCCGTTTTCTACATTTGTTTTTATGTTACTGTGTTGTTTTTGGCTATTAATTATTTATCTTCCTGTCCCCACTCATTCTTTTTTGTGCACAACACAAGGTATCTTCACAGTACATTCAGGAACAGTTAGAAAATAGGAGACACTTTTTTACACAGAGAATTTTGTGTAGGGTCTGCCAACACACACTCCCCAGTAATGTTGTCTGAAGCTGACACACTACACTCCAGGCACACTACAAGAAGCTGCTTGACTTTTCCTTTTTCAGGATCAATAACTAACCCTTTTTTTAACAACCAAACTAACCCTAACCAAGATGGGCCGACCCTAACCTCACTCACTGCAAACTTTCTTATAAACCTTAGAACCCTAAACCTTTTAATATAACTGTGTTTTAGTTGCTTTTTATTGATATCTGTTTGCTGTGTTTAGTGAAAAATTTATCTTGTGTAGCAGCTCCAGCACTCACTGTATTTATTTTGTGTAGATGCTCCACCACTCACACACTGCATTCAGTGTATTTATTTTGTGTAGATGCTCCACCACTCACACACTGCATTCAGTGTTATTTATTTTGTGTAGATGCTCCACCACTCACCTATCCTGCATTCAGTGTATTTATTTTGTGTAGATGCTCCACCACTCACACAATGCAATCAGTGTTTTTATTTTGTATAGGTGCTCTACCACTCACACTGTGGAAATCATCCAAATGCCTCTGACGGTCCTGTGTGCTACAATTACATTTCTGTGCTTCACTCTATACAAATGACAAATACTCAACAAAGGAGAGTCAAAATGGACTTTATTGATTTCAAATGTCAGTTAATATGTGACAAGATGACCCCTGGGAGTGGGGAGTTTGATTGCAAAATGTGTGGAAGGGGGTTAATGAGAGCTTTTCAGTGTCATGAAGCAGGAAGCTCATTCCTCCCTGGTAGGAGGCTGAAAATTGGTACAGACTAACTGTAATACATGCAGATAATCACTGCAGAAGTACAAGTTTGTGGACCTTTTGCTTCCGATGCTGTACCTATCCTTACAATCACATTTCACTGTATTGTGCTATACTTGAAAATGTCAATTTTGAAGTGTTTTTTCAGCCATGCAACCACATAGAAACTCCATTTAACAAATAAGGTATTAGACCTACAGTCTGTAGCTGATTCCAGTGTTTCTGGAAGGATTCCTGCAAAAATTGATTTATAACAAGAAAAAAGACACGAACACTGCTTTAAGCGTATTGAGCAAAATTGACCATCTATGTCAGGCTCTCAAGCAGGCTGTGAATGTGGTAGGAGGCTGAAAATTGGTACAGACTAACTGCAATACATGCAGATAATCACTGCAGAAGTACAAGTTTGTGGACCTTTTGCTTCCGATGCTGTACCTATCCTTAGGTGGCACATTTCACTGTATTGTGCTATACTTGAAAATGTCAATTTTGAAGTGTTTTTTCAGCCATGCAACCACATAGAAACTCAGTTTGAAGGGTTGTGTGTTTTTTTATATGTTTGTGTTTTGTATGCTGGACATTGGTGTTTTTCTTCCCCCTGTGAGGATTCCTGCATGAAGATGTGTTCAAATTTCTCTATTGAAAATTAACACGTTTCTGCTTTATATGTATTGGTGCAAAACTTCATCATCTATGTCAGCATTCTGTGTGTGTGTGTGTGTGTGTATATATATATATGTTTAGTTTTGCTCATGCTAGATTTGTGTTGAGATTTTGTTACATGTTATGCTGTTAGATTTGAGTGGAGATTTAGTTCAGGTGTGTTTTATTGAAAGGTGATGCTGCTTTTGTAGCTATACTGTTATATTTGTGGCTCGTGGCTGTGCACAGTGTGCGTTCATACCTGTACTAACCAGACCTGTACTAACCGGTGTGAGTGTTCATGTTGCATGCTGTGTGGGTCTCTGGCAACACCCTGGGGTTTGTCTCAATGCAGTGAATGCAGAGTGAGCTCGTGGCTGTGCACAGAGTTTCTTCTGATGCCTGTGTGGTCTCTTGCAGAGTTGGAGATGTGAATCACGCTCTATCTGCTTTTCTCGATAAATATTCGAAGAATGAAGAGTTAAGTGTATTTGACGTTGCTTCCTTCTGTGGTAATGCAGATGAAATGTAACTGTAGCTACATTCGAAAGTGCAGTTTAATTGATTCATGGAAGTGTATTGTTAAATGTAGTGGGAATGTAGGTTTTGTATTCAATTTGAAATACGAATGTTCATGCATGTATTGAAATGTACAATATTTTATGTTGAAGCAGTTTTATGAAGCTACTATGACATGCATGTAATGTTATAACATTCAAGTAGCTAAGTAACATTCATGCATATTAAACCCTCAGCACAGCAAGTGGTATTTGCAAGACATTTTATTTAAAAGCGAGTTGTTGACTTTTTGAAGCAGAATAGCTTGAAGGGAAGCATTGTAGTGTTTTAAAGGTAGTAAAGTTGAGGTAGGAGTTGTCGGTTTGTCAGTGGATTGAGTAGTGCTTGTTCCCTGTCTGTCTGTGCTGGTGGCGCTTGTTTGCACACTGGCACTCAGGTGACTCCTCCTCCTTCTAGTCATGCCTTTTAGAGTCCATTTAGAGATTTGACTGGCATTTTTCCATAACTCTGCAGATGCTGATAACATTCAGAGTGCTGGTGATTTGAATGTAGGCTGCTGTGATCATCCTGTCCCCTGATCAGTTGTCCAGCTTGCTTCTGTGATCATCCTGTCCCCTGGTCAGTTGTCCAGCTTGCTTCTGTGATCATCCTGTCCTTGGTCAGCTGTCCAGCTCGCTGCTGTGGTCATGTTGTCCCCTGGTCAGCTGTCCTGCTCGCTGCGTATTGGTCAAATTGTCCATCTATGTCAGCTCTCAAGCAGGCTCTGTGCTGCTGTGGTCAGACTAAATGTAATACATGTCCACTGGTCAGCTGTCCAGCTCGCTGCTGTGGTCACGTTGTCCCCTGGTCAGCTGTCCAGCTCGCTGCTGTGGTCACGTTGTCCCCTGGTCAGCTGTCCAGCTCGCTGCTGTGGTCACGTTGTCCCCTGGTCAGCTGTCCAGCTCGCTGCTGTGGTCACGTTGTCCCCTGGTCAGCTGTCCAGCTCGCTGCTGTGGTCACGTTGTCCCCTGGTCAGCTGTCCAGCTCGCTGCTGTGGTCATGTTGTCCCCTGGTCAGCTGTCCAGCTCGCTGCTGTGGTCACGTTGTCCCCTGGTCAGCTGTCCAGCTCGCTGCTGTGGTCAGTTTGTCCCCTGGTCAGCTGTCCAGCTCGCTGCTGTGGTCACGTTGTCCCCTGGTCAGCTGTCCAGCTCGCACACTTTCATGCTGTTTTTTCAGCCATTGTCATGCTGTCAGGCTCTCTTTGAGCAGCTCGCTGCTGTGGTAGTAACTCTCCCCATCGCTGCTGTGTCAAACATGGTCAAACATGCCTGTCCAGCTCGCTGCTGTGGTCATGTTGTCCCCTGGTCAGCTGTCCAGCTCGCTGCTGTGGTCATGTTGTCCCCTGGTCAGCTGTCCAGCTCGCTGCTGTGGTCATGT
>NW_024472559.1:0-1515 GCF_017654505.1 Polyodon spathula | reverse complement strand
TGTCCCCTGGTCAGCTGTCCAGCTCGCTGCTGTGGTCATGTTGTCCCATGGTCAGCTGTCCAGCTCGCTGCTGTGGTCATGTTGTCCCATGGTCAGCTGTCCAGCTCGCTGCTGTGGTCATGTTTTCCGCTGCTGCAGAAGTGTGTTTGCCGCCGGGACAATGTTCTCAACAGACTGGTGTTTTTTCTCATTTGTTAAACTTTGAAGAGGACCTGCAGGTTTATCTTGTAGTCTTTACTGCAGTGATGTTAGGCTTTATTTATTTGAGAGTCTGTGTTGGATAATGTGCTTTTTGACAATGAAGTTGCTTTTAAAAAACAAGAAAAGAAAATTAGTTTTATTACAAACAACAGTTCTATTAAATGGCCACACGATGGCAGCATTGGATAAGGAATGGAGAGAGCTACGTTCTGCCCGTCCTCATAAAGTTCACTGCCTGCTTTGCCCGTTGTAACCCACTCGACGGAGCCGCGCTGAATGAATGAGTTCACCCGGGGCGTGTCTCAGTGTGAAACAGCTGGACCGCATTAAATATGTTGGTCTGTGGAAGAAGGAAGCCAAGCGAGGAGGTGTTTACTTTTGTTTTGCAGATTACGATGGACGGAGCTCTTAAACCAAGTGATTGCACAACCAGTGAAGTTGATTTTAAAAAGCAATTCCAGTTATACTGTCAATATGATTGTTTGGTGTGTTTCAGAAATGTCTTTATATTTGAACGGGGGGTCCAGGTTAATCGAGTCATTTGAAAGGACTGCTGAGCTGTCCACTTTTAAAAACGAAATGTTGGTTTCCTACAAGCAGCAGTTCTTTAAATGGCCAGAAGATGGCAGCATGAGACCATTTTACAAGCGCAGTGGTGTCTGAAATGCGGTCCGTGTTTAGAACTATAGGAGGAGCGGGCGCTGCGGTTTCTCCACTCCACGTCCCGGGTACCGTTTGTTCTGCTTTTATTTCCGTATTTTCTCATTTGAACTCTTCTAAAACTACAAGTCTTCAAGGTGTGTCTTTTTATTTTATTATTTTTTATTTGCTATAATGTTGTACTGTTCTTTACATTTGTTTTTTGCAGGTTTTCACACATCCTGCTCATCTTTATTATTTCAGGTTGTTGTTGTTGTTATTATTATTATTATTATTATTATTATTATTATTATTATTATTATTATTATTATTGGGCTGGCTGAACATCTTGGACCAGTATTACTATGGAGGTCAGGATGAGAAGTATTATATCATCACATTACATTGCAGTGCATTAGATTACATTACGACCCTAACCAGCACATTTAAGAAAATGCCTGTGATCTCGAGCTGCTGGTTATGCTGCCTGACCAATTAAATAAATAAATAAATAAATAAATAAAAGCATTATTATTAATTTAGAAGCAATAAGAATAAAATACTGTTGTGTTTAATTTATGAACAAAATGGATTGATAGTGAAAAACGAGTCATGAGGAAAATTGAAACCAGTAGACGTGCTGACCGGCCCTCTGCTGTTTATAACGAGTATTAC
>NW_024472558.1:0-1070 GCF_017654505.1 Polyodon spathula | reverse complement strand
AGGGAACAAAGAGAGAGGAGGGGGAAGAGTGTCAGCCAGTGTGCTTGCTAAATGAACCTGGCTGATAAGATTCGTAAAGTCTGTCCCAGATGAAATCCTTTAGAAATGTTTACCAGCAACAGAGTTAAGTCAAAGTCAGTACCACTGAAATTAAACTGTTATCACCCTTGCCACTGTTTTATCAAGTGGCATTTTGTTGCTTCTACTGATGAGCTCCATCCTAAAATTCTTGGTGATGCAAAACGTTGGCCACAGCTGTAGGTTTTGCAGCACCTCTATAACCAGAACCCTGTCTAATCTGAAACAATCAGACGGTCCCTACAGTGTATACGTTTTGGTGAGCTGTTGACAAGTATGGGAACCTGAAGTTTTGACAGAAAGAATACTGAAAGAACACTGATGGTCTGTCCTTATTGCTTCCGATGATGTGTTCTCAAAGAAGAAGGGGACAGGATATGAGACAGTGAGTCAGAAAGGAACGTTTTCATTAGCAGCAGGCAGGGAGAAGGTTCAGTGTTGTACAACTGAATCTCGCCAACATTGTTTATCGTCCTTAAACTAATCTACAAATGCACTACAGCTGCCTGCACAGTTTTATGGCTTGTCTGAATTCCCCTGCTCAGATGAAAAATAGAGGAACATGTCCTGCTGCAGAGAGCCGTTCAAATTGCCATCAAACAACTGGATCAAAACACAGTGGAATTATAGTCGAGTTTCCAGTTTTGGGACTTTTATTTTTAAGAGAGAGAGCAAGAGAGCAGGTCTTGCAGCCCAATCTGCTTGAAATGGTAGATTACATTTTCCTATGTGGACATACCAACATTCCAGTTGTTTGAATAACAACACAGGTAATCTGTTGCAATACAATTGTATGGTACTAATATGCACTTATCATGCATTTATCCCACAATTACCAAGTGCTTGAATATACCATTGGCGACCATGCAATGATTAGTTGGTTCTCAATGATAAGTGCATTTTACTTATCTGTTAATTGCATGGTGATTAGACAGTGCTAATGTACCATTTTACAGTGCGTAATGGGCACTGATGAGTGTCAAGAAACTCAT
>NW_024472557.1:0-1223 GCF_017654505.1 Polyodon spathula | reverse complement strand
GCGGCAAGGCTTTCTAAATAGATAGCGTTGAGAAACTCTTGAGGTGGGCCTGACACCGCGTGCCCCTTTGGCTCCAGTCAAACCAATCCAGCCGCTAGTCCCGTTCAGTTCTCTGTGTGTGACCGCGTTCTCCCATCCCGATGAGGTCACGACATCGGAGCCACGCCCTTTTAATTGCAGAGTTCTGAAATAAAAAGCACTTTGACCTGACTTTTCAATTCACCCCCTCGCCCAATTGTGTATCCGACTATGTACACAGTATGCATGTTTTTAATGCATGTCTTTTTTTGGTCACACCCACAATGTCTTTGGTCCAAGAAAAGAAAACAAGGCTGTTTAGCGAGTAGATTATGAGCCTCGCTCTTTTTCAGTTTGCACGGTGCAATCACTGTGCTTATCTGTGATTCACCGTGTGTGCACAGTGTGTTACCATACTTTGCTGTGCTGTACTATGCAAGCAAAACGAAAACATGGTTGTTGACCAAGACTAGGGACTTTAACACATTTAAAATGAACAAGGATGCAGTTCTTCTGTAATTCTGTAACATTAAGCTCAGCTGCTATCCTTCAGTCCTCAAGCCTGCAGCTGCCAATCATCGCGTTAGCAGGACAGGAGCCAAACGATTTCACTTCCAAAATGCACAAAGCCTGCAGGGGTAACGAAAACACGCAAAAGCGTAATGGGCAAAACAACTGAACAAAAAACTGAACAAAGTTTGAGTTCAGATTGCATCTTATCCAGATCAAACTCCACACACACAGAGCAGCTGGATTGCCAAACTGCTGCCAGTCTCGCTCTCAGTTATCTTCTTTACAGGAGTCCTGATCACATGGGGGGGGGGGGGCTATTTTGATGAAGGAGGTTAAAGTCATGGTTGTTTGACTGTGGTAGCTTCTGTTTCTGATACTGGGGCAAGGCTGCCATGCTTCGGATTCATGCTGCTTATACTTGATCATTAATTTACTGATCTAGCCAAACTTTGCTTCTGAGATTTTTCAAGGTAAATTACTACTGTAGTTAGTTCACTGTACAGCGTGCAACATCCAGACGAGGCAACTGTAATTCATTCTCCTATTTCCCCACACAAGAATAGTGCAGAGATTCTTATAAAGTGATCTTATTATAAATGATGAATTTGTGAGATAACCTACAAGAGTAAGTGAACGTGTTTTCTTGGTTTTCCAATCCACCGATATTTGCTGGGATGGCAAGGTGCAACGTG
>NW_024472556.1:0-515 GCF_017654505.1 Polyodon spathula | reverse complement strand
CTACACCTTGAGGTAGCATACCATTTTCTTCTAATGGCTTTATAAATGTTATTTATTACTTGTTTTTTTGCAGAGTATTGTATTGCTTCAGCAGCTGATTGCAGAGATAGCTGAACCAACTTTTTCTCACAGGTAGTGAACACTTGTAGCATTTGCAGTGTAATATAAGACTCAAA
Organism: Polyodon spathula; assembly: GCF_017654505.1. NCBI lineage: Eukaryota > Metazoa > Chordata > Actinopteri > Acipenseriformes > Polyodontidae > Polyodon > Polyodon spathula. Next base: position 339 of record NW_024472556.1, on the reverse strand, counting down.
GTATCCTTTTTTTTTTAACCTTATATCCCCCTCAGTCACTGTGTGCACAGTTGTACCTTGTTACATTTCATATCTATTTTATAATGGATATATGTTTTTTTTCAGCAGGGCAACTTCTTGAACTCCATAGAGTTCACACGCAAACCATTTTACAGTTTCTAAATAAAACCCTAATTAAAAAGCGTTTGTTTCTAGGAGGAGTATTTACTCTGCTCCCCCCCCCCCCCCCCCCCCCCTCTCTGTGTTTAGTTTACTGAAGGGAGGCATTTCAACCCTCACGGTCGATGTGCTGGAAAAAGGCCTCGCCTGCAAAGACATGCATCCGCTGGTAAGCAGAGG